>NW_027006075.1:0-77500 GCF_036934945.1 Oncorhynchus masou masou | reverse complement strand
AGTTGTCACTGTGGTAAACACAACCAACATGCTTGATCTCTGTTTAGGCGTCAGTGCTCTAAAATGAGTCTCTCTGGGAAGAGAGAGGAGGGACCTGCCTCTAAAAGGCGTCTCTCTGGGGAGAGAGAGGAGGGGGGACCTGCCTCTAAAAGGCGTCTCTCTGGGGAGAGAGAGGAGGGGGGCCCTGCCTCTAAAATGTGTCTCTCTGGGGAACATGACACCAAAGCTAAGAGGTGAGATGAGAATTTTTAAAATAATTATTAAGAGTTTATTTCCAAAATGCATCACATTTGTTTTTTCATCAGAAATGGTTGCTAATGTGTACCTTCAAAATTACTGTTCTCAGATTTTTAACTAATAGATTTTAGATGGGTATATCGTAAATTATAATTATTATTATCATCAGTTAATAGATTTTAGATGGGTATATCTTTATTAAATTATTATTATTATCAGTTAATAGATTTTAGATGGGTATATCTTTATTAAATTATTATTATTATCAGTTAATAGATTTTAGATGGGTATATCTTTATTAAATTATTATTATTATTATTATCAGTTAATAGATTTGAGATGGGTATATCTGTATTAAATTATTATTACTATTATTATCAGTTAATAGATTTTAGATGGGTATATCTTTATTAAATTACTATTATTATCAGTTAATAGATTTTAGATGGGTATATCTTTATTAAATTATTATTATTATTATTATCAGTTAATAGATTTTAGATGGGTATATCTTTATTAAATTATAATTATTATTATCATCAGTTAATAGATTTGAGATGGGTATATCTTTATTAAATTATTATTATTATCAGTTAATAGATTTTAGATGGGTATATCTTTATTAAATTACTATTATTATCAGTTAATAGATTTTAGATGGGTATATCTTTATTAAATTATTATTATTATCAGTTAATAGATTTTAGATGGGTATATATTTATTAAATTATTATTATTATCAGTTAATAGATTTTAGATGGGTATATCTTTATTAAATTATTATTATTATCAGTTAATAGATTTTAGATGGGTATATCTTTATTAAATTATTATTATTATCAGTTAATAGATTTTAGATGGGTATATATTTATTAAATTATTATTATTATCAGTTAATAGATTTTATATGGGTATATCTTTATTAAATTATTATTATTATCAGTTAATAGATTTTAGATGGGTATATATTTATTAAATTATTATTATTATCAGTTAATAGATTTTAGATGGTTATATCTTTATTAAATTATTATTACTATTATTATCAGTTAATAGATTTTAGATGGGTATATCTTTATTAAATTATTATTACTATTATTATCAGTTAATTTATTTTAGATGGGTATATCTTTATTAAATTACTATTATTATCAGTTAATATATTTTAGATGGGTATATCTTTATTAAATTATTATTACTATTATTATCAGTTAATAGATTTTAGATGGGTATATCTTTATTAAATTATTATTATTATCAGTTAATAGATTTTAGATGGTTATATCTTTATTAAATTATTATTACTATTATTATCAGTTAATAGATTTTAGATGGGTATATCTTTATTAAATTATTATTACTATTATTATCAGTTAATAGATTTTAGATGGGTGTATCTTTATTAAATTATTATTATTATCAGTTAATATATTTTAGATGGGTATATCTTTATTAAATTATTATTATTATCAGTTAATAGATTTTAGATGGGTATATATTTATTAAATTATTATTATTATCAGTTAATAGATTTTAGATGGTTATATCTTTATTAAATTATTATTACTATTATTATCAGTTAATAGATTTTAGATGGGTATATCTTTATTAAATTATTATTACTATTATCATCAGTTAATAGATTTTAGATGGGTATATCTTTATTAAATTATTATTATTATCAGTTAATAGATTTTAGATGGGTATATCTTTATTAAATTACTATTATTATCAGTTAATAGATTTTAGATGGGTATATCTTTATTAAATTATTATTATTATTATTATCAGTTAATAGATTTTAGATGGGTATATCTTTATTAAATTATTATTATTATCAGTTAATATATTTTAGATGGGTATATCTGTATTAAATTACTATTATTACAGCATGTCCTCTTTTTCAAGATGTGGCCGATTTTAAAACAGCCAGAATGCATTTTTAAAATATGATTCATTTATTTTTTATGACATTGTTTCTAAATGGCTGCTGGGTAATTTAATATGCATGGAAATCTTCATCCGTAGACATTGAATTGAGTGAAGGTTCACTGAGTTGCAAACCAAATGGACAGGTCTAGCTGATTGATTTGCTACGTATTACCTATTTTAGCCTTAACCCTAATTATAGGGTAAGGTAGCCTAGAACACTTTTAGAAACAATTTTAGTAATAATGTTAGTAAATACCATTATAGTACTAAATAGCATTATAGTACTAAATAGCATTTAGATTATTTTGTTAATCAAAACCTGTCTCAGCATTTTGCTGTTTTTATTTTGTTATTTTATTATATTTATTATTTCAAGGCAGAACACTTGATAAACAAGACTAGTTTATTTTTCAAATGTGGTTTGAACTGGGTGACCTGGTAACCTCGATGTGAAAGTCCAGCAACTGGCGTGGGATAGATGGGGCAGGTTTGAGACTGATCTAAGGAATAAACAAGAAAAATACACTTTATTTCTCAGCTGCCTCACCAATATTTGTAAGTGAATTAATAACTTTCAATTGCTAAATATTTCCAATAGATGGCAGCATAAGAATACAAAGCATCAGTTATAGTCTACATGCAGCAATATATGATGGACCATGAAGCATTAGTTACAGTCTACATGCAGCAATATATGATGGACCATGAAGCATCAGTTATAGTCTACATGCAGCAATATGATGGACCATGAAGCATCAGTTATAGTCTACAAGCAGCAATATGATGGACCATGAAGCATCAGTTATAGTCTACAAACAGCAATATGATGGACCATGAAGCATCAGTTATAGTCTACATGCAGCAATATGATGGACCATGAAGCATCAGTTATAGGCTACAAGCAGCAATATGATGGACCATGAAGCATCAGTTGTAGTCTACATGCAGCAATATGATGGACCATGAAGCATCAGTTATAGGCTACAAGCAGCAATATGATGGACCATGAAGCATCAATTATAGTCTACAAGCAGCAATATGATGGACCATGAAGCATCAGTTATAGTCTACAAGCAGCAATATGATGGACCATGAAGCATCAGTTATAGGCTACAAGCAGCAATATGATGGACCATGAAGCATCAGTTATAGGCTACAAGCAGCAATATGATGGACCATGAAGCATCAGTTATAGGCTACAAGCAGCAATATGATGGACCATGAAGCATCAGTTATAGGCTACAAGCAGCAATATGATGGACCATGAAGCATCAATTATAGTCTACAAGCAGCAATATGATGGACCATGAAGCATCAGTTATAGTCTACAAGCAGCAATATGATGGACCATGAAGCATCAGTTATAGTCTACAAGCAGCAATATGATGGACCATGAAGCATCAGTTATAGTCTACAAGCAGCAATATGATGGACCATGAAGCATCAGTTATAGTCTACAAGCAGCAATATGATGGACCATGAAGCATCAGTTATAGGCTACAAGCAGCAATATGATGGACCATGAAGCATCAGTTATAGTCTACAAGCAGCAATATGATTGACATAAAATAGCAGCAACCACAGACTGTCTCATGATTTTCTAAAATGGTCACTCATTACTTTAGTTAGCTGTATATCTCATATTAGGGCTGTGTTGATTTGGGAGAGCAAATAAATAGTGACTATAGCAGGTATTAAACCCTGGGTAAATAATCACTAGTCAGAACCTCAACCTCAGTATACATTCATTATAAAAATCTATTTAATATCTGATATTGTGAGTAAACAACCTCGGAATAGAAAAGACAAGATTGCGCCAATAAATGACATCATTCACCCCTTAGTAAATTTACCTCAACATGCTTTTAGCAGGGCTGAGTTGACTACTAGTTGACTACTAGAGAGAGAAGGCAAAGTGGGTCGATGCTGGTTGATGAATTTGACAGTGAATGTACTGGGAAAATATGTCTTTCTAGACCAGATGTGACTGAATTAATGTTCAGGTTTATTGAGAATTGTTATATTAATGAAGTATAATTTCAAAACAAGAGCATAAAACCAGGTAATAATAAACATGAATCATCATTATATTACTTCACAGTAATCTGTTAAATGCCTTTTCAGTCCTTCCTCTTGTGTTAGCAGTGTGGAAAGGGACAGCAAGTAAGCACACAGGAGTTTTCCTGTGAGGGGAGTGGTGGTGTATCCAGCGAGAAAACTCAACTAATCTTCTGAAATGTCATGTGTGGTCTTATGCTGCCATCTATTGGAATTATGTAGCAACTGCAGTAGTACTGAATAATGTGTAATTCCTTACAAAATTACTAAGAATTGCAAGGTATAACATTGTGTAGTTCATTTTGCCACTTACAACCATAAAATAACCATTTATAACTTAACAAACAATGAAACTGACATAAACCAAAAACACAATACATTTAGGTAATTATATATATAACTTTACATTTATTGTTATATAGGTAATTATATAACTATTTATTTAGATGGGTGACATTATCTGCCAAAATAACAGCCCTGTAAACAAAGAAGAGCTCTCCAGTAGGTACCAAAAGATTCAAAGGTCATTTTCTCAAAAGTGAGGTTAAAAGTTAGTCATCTTTCAAAGCAGAATTACTTTCCCATTGTTCCTCAACTGTAGTGTCTGATATACCATTTTCTTGCTCTGAGTCTCTACTTTTATCTTATGTGAAATACACAGTTTCAAATGTTGTGAGCCCTTCGGTCACATTTGACTATATAGATATATATTATTACTGTATAAAAACTAGCAGTACTACTGATTCCTCTGAGAGTGAGGCAGATATATATTATTACTGTGTAAAACCTAGCAGTACTACTGATTTCTCTGAGAGTGAGGCAGATATATAGCATTTAGAAAATATGTCTCTCTGAAATGATCAAGTGATTTAAACAAATACATGGTTAGATAGTGAATAAACACAAAAGTCATAATTTCTTAAAGAAACAACAGCAAATTTAAGGACATTTCTGAAAAGTGATATATAGCTTTTTGGAATGAAACTCTTATGTTTCCCCAGCTCAGAGTAGATGAGAGATGTAATGTTTGCCTCTGTTGTCTCTGTTGTGTTGAAGCCCAATCCAGCAGGAGAGACCAGCCTCCCCTGTTCCCAGCTGTGTGTCCATGAAGAGTGACCAGTCTATGAGTCCTCCTATATCCTTTAGAGAGGGAGACCTTTCTACTGAACAAAGGTAAGAAGAACTCATGGGTCCTGGTCAGTGAGTTAAACAACACTGTCTCTAGTCATTTCTCCTCTCCCACCTTCCCATTTATTGTTGTTGTTTTCATAATCCATAGGCTAATCATTTTGTCTATTTTCATAGTCCTAAAACAAAATTAAACAAACACAACATTCCATCCCTGTGTGTGTGTGTGTGTGTGTGTGTGTGTGTGTGTGTGTGTGTGTGTGTGTGTGTGTGTGTGTGTGTGTGTGTGTGTGTGTGTACTCCCTGGATGAGGAGATGTAATCTCATGTTTTGTCCACAGAAACCAACGGGAGAGATCAGAGTCAGAGATTCTCAGTGGTCAGTCTTCCCAGAGTCATCAAACAGACCTGGCCTCCATATTCAGTGTATGTGGTCCTGTTATGTACATTTGTTTTTGTTTACCTCAAGTAAAGTTGATCTGTCAATCATTCATTAATGTGTTAATGAGAAAGCATTTATTCTCTTGCTTAACTTATTTACTTTGTTTATTTCAGTTGCTTGAAGAGAATATGATGACATTTGTGAAGAACGAGCTGAAGAGGTTCAAGAGGATTCTTAGTCCAGAACTCCCAGAAGGCTTTGAGAGTCAGAAGCAGGATAAGGAAGTGGTGGACCCTGAAGATGAGCAGCAGGAGAGCAGTGCCAGAGAGGGGGCTCTGAAGATCACACTGCACATCCTGAGGAAAATGAACCAGAAGGAGCTTGCTGACACACTGGAGAAATGTAAGATCTGTCTGCCTCATGTTGAATGATGTTTTATAACATTTAAAAGCTGTAGCTAAAGTACAGCTAAAGTAGCTGTGTAACTCAATGATATTGTAGCAGCCTTAACACAACACCTAGTGACCTCATCAAGTAGCAGCAGGGATGTGTTGTGCTGATTAATTTAGAGAGAGACAACATTAATAATACCATCAATAATACCAATAATAATATAATCAGTCACACCAGTCTGTAATGCATTATGAAAACATTTACACATTGATACAGTCAGTTAAGAGAATAAATTATTATAATGTAAAACTTTATAACAGTCCTACAATACTGTAGCCATTAAAACAGTAATTTTAAAATCCTCTGTGTTATTTCTTCATTCAGATGAGCTTGCTGTGATTTGCCAACGTGAACTCAAATCTAATCGAAAGAAGAAGTTTAAATGTGTATTTGAGGGGATCGCTCAACAAGGAAACCCAACACTTCTCAATAAGATCTACACAGAGCTCTACATCACAGAGGGTGGAACAGGAGAGGTCAATAATGAACATGAGCTGAGACAGATTGAGACAACAACCAGGAAACAAGCAAGACCAGAGACTGCAATCAAATGTAACGACATCTTCAAACCCTTAACTGGACAAGACAAACTTATCAGAACTGTGCTGACAAAGGGAGTCGCTGGCATTGGAAAAACAGTCTCTGTGCAGAAGTTCATTCTGGACTGGGCTGAAGGAAAAGCTAATCAGGATGTCCAATTTGTATTTTCATTCCCTTTCCGGGAGCTGAATTTGATGAAAGGGGACAAACACACTTTCATTGAACTTCTCAATCACTTCTCAGTGGAAACCAAACAATCAAAAATCTCCAACTACAACAAGTACAAAGTTCTGTTCATCTTTGATGGTCTGGATGAGTGCCGACTGCCCCTAGACTTCCAGAATAACAAGATCTGTTGGGACGTCACAGAGTCAACCTCAGTGGATGTTCTGCTGACAAATCTCATCAAGGGAAATCTGCTTCCCTCTGCTCTCCTCTGGATAACTACCCGACCTGCAGCAGCCAATAAGATCCCTTCAGTGTGTGTTGACCAGGTGACAGAGGTACGAGGGTTCAATGACCCACAGAAGGAGGAGTACTTCAGGAAGAGATTCAGTGATGAGGACCTGGCCAGCAGAATCATCTCACACATAAAGACATCAAGGAGCCTCCACATCATGTGCCACATTCCAGTCTTCTGTTGGATTTCTGCAACAGTCCTTGAACACATGATGAAACATAAGAGAGAAGAGATTCCCAAGACTCTGACTGAGATGTACACACACCTTGTGGTGTTTCACACCAAACAGAAGAATGAAAAGTATCTTGGGAAAGAAGAGACAGGTCCACACTGGAATAAAGAGAGCATTCTGTCACTGGGAAAACTGGCTTTTCAACAGCTTGTGAAGGGCAATCTGATTTTCTATGAAGAAGACCTGAAAGAGGCTGGAATTGATGTCAATGAAGCCTCAGTGTACTCAGGATTGTGCACACAGCTCTTTAAAGAGGAATGTGGGCTGTACCAGGACAAGGTGTACTGCTTTGTTCATCTGAGCATTCAGGAGTTTCTGGCTGCTGTACATGTGTTCCTCTCATTCATCAACAACAATGAGAATCTAATGGACAAACTGCAAACAAAAGACGAGTCTGCAGTTACTTTCTACAAGAGTGCTGTGGATAAAGCCTTACAAAGTGAGACGGGAAACCTGGACCTTTTCCTCCGCTTCCTTCTGGGCCTCTCACTGGAGTCCAATCAGAAGCACTTACGAGGTCTACTGACAAAGACAAGAAGCAGCTCACAGAGCAATGAAGAAACAGTCAAGTACATCAAGGAGAAGATCGGGGAGGATCTCTCTCCAGAGAGGAGCATCAATCTGTTCCACTGTCTGAATGAACTGAATGACCGTTCTCTAGTGGAGGAGATCCAAAGCTACCTGAGATCAGGAAGTCTCTCAAAACCCAACCTGTCACCTGGACAGTGGTCAGCTCTGGTCTTTGTGTTGCTGACTTCAGAAAAGGAGCTGGATGTGTTTGACCTGAAGAAATACTCCAGATCAGAGGAAGGTCTTCTGAGGCTGCTGCCAGTGGTCAAAGCCTCCAGAGCTGTTCTGTGAGTAAATAAAATTACATTTAAGAACTAATCATCAAGAAGAAATATTCAGTTTAGAGAAAAATATGTATTATAATATGTGTATAATATTATATTGAAAAACATATTGAATAAATGCATTGATTTTCACATTAGTATAACAATATGACCATACAATTCTAGAAGACAGAGGATGAATCTATATTTTGTTTGAGAGAATAAACCAAATGCATCTGCCATTGGCCTTCTACACTACTGGTGTTAAATGAACAGTGTGTTTGTGAAGTCATGATGATCTCTTTGTCAGGCTGTCAGGCTGTGGAGTCACAGAGGAAGGCTGTGCTTCTCTGGTCTCAGCTCTGGAGTCAAACCCCTCACACCTGAGAGAGCTGGACCTGAGTAACAACGACCTGAAGGATTCAGGAGTGAAGCTGCTCTCTGCTGGACTGGGGAATCCCCACTGTAAACTGGAGACTCTGAGGTCAGTATTCCTGTCGTTGGTCAACAAGTGATAACTGTTCACCAGATCCACATGTGTTTCCACATAGTCCATATGTGTTTGGACAGTGAAGCTTACAGTTTTACATTTGGTTGTGTTTTAGATATATACACCAGGGAAACACAGGGATAAATACACCAGGGAAACACAGGGATATATACACCAGGGATATATACACCAGGGATATATACACCAGGGATATATACACCAGGGAAACACAGGGATATATACACCAGGGATATATACACCAGGGATATATACACCAGGGAAACACAGGGATATATACACCAGGGATATATACACCAGGGATATATACACCAGGGATATATACACCAGGGATATATACACCAGGGATATATACACCAGGGAAACACAGGGATATATACACCAGGGGGGATATATACACCAGGGATATATACACCAGGGAAACACAGGGATAAATACACCAGGTATAAATACACCAGGGATATATACACCAGGGATATATACACCAGGGATATATACACCAGGGATATATACACGAGGGAAATATACACCAGGGAAACACAGTGATATATACACCAGGGACATATACACCAGGGATATATACACCAGGGAAACACAGGGATAAATACACCAGGGAAACACAGTGATATATATACACCAGGGATATATACACCAGGGAAACACAGGGATATATACACCAGGGATATATACACCATGGATATATACACCAGGGATATATACACCAGGGATATATACACCCGGGAAACACAGGGATAACTACACCAGGGAAACACAGTGATATATATACACCAGGGATATATACACCAGGGATATATACACCAGGGATATATACACCAGGGATATATACACCAGGGAAATATACACCAGGGAAACACAGTGATATATACACCAGGGATATATACACCAGGGATATATACACCAGGGATATATACACCAGGGAAACACAGGGATATATACACCAGGGATATATACACCAGGGATATATACACCAGGGATTTATACACCAGGGATATATACACCAGGGAAACACAGGGATATATACACCAGGGAAACACAGGGTTATATACACCAGGGATATACACACCAGGGATATATACACCAGGGATATATACACCAGGGAAACACAGGGATAAATACACCAGGGAAACACAGGGATATATACACCAGGGATATATACACCAGGGATATATACACCAGGGATATATACACCAGGGAAACACAGGGATAAATACACCAGGGATATATACACCAGGGATATATACACCAGGGATATATACACCAGGGAAACACAGGGATATATACACCAGGGAAACACAGGGATATATACACCAGGGATATATACACCAGGGATATATACACCAGGGATATATACACCAGGGAAACACAGGGATAAATACACCAGGGATATATACACCAGGGATATATACACCAGGGATATATACACCAGGGATATATACACCAGGGAAACACAGGGATATATACACCAGGGAAACACAGGGATATATACAACAGGGAAACACAGGGATATATACACCAGGGAAACACAGGGATATATACACCAGGGATATATACACCAGGGAAACACAGGGATAACTACACCAGGGAAACACAGTGATATATATACACCAGGGATATATACACCAGGGATATATACACCAGGGATGTATACACCAGGGATATATACACCAGGGAAATATACACCAGGGAAACACAGTGATATATACACCAGGGATATATACACCAGGGATATATACACCAGGGAAACACAGGGATATATAAACAGGGAAATATACACCAGGGATATATACACCAGGGAAACACAGGGATATATACACCAGGGAAACACAGAGATATATACACCAGGGATATATACACCAGGGATATATACACCAGGGAAACACAGGGATATACACACCAGGGATATATACACCAGGGATATATACACCAGGGAAACACAGGGATATATACACCAGGGAAACACAGGGATATATACACCAGGGATATATACACCAGGGATATATACACCAGGGATATATACACCAGGGAAACACAGGGATAAATACACCAGGGAAACACAGTGATATACATACACCAGGGATATATACACCAGGGATATATACACCAGGGATATATACACCAGGGAAACACAGGGATAAATACACCAGGGATATATACACCAGGGATATATACACCAGGGATATATACACCAGGGATATATACACCAGGGATATATACACCAGGGAAACACAGGGATATATACACCAGGGAAACACAGGGATATATACACCAGGGAAACACAGGGATATATACACCAGGGAAACACAGGGATATATACACTAGGGATATATACACCAGGGATATATACACCAGGGATATATACACCAGGGAAACACAGGGATATATACACCAGGGAAACATAAGGATATATACACCAGGGATATATACACCAGGGATATATACACCAGGGATATATACAACAGGGGAACACAGGGATATATACACCAGGGATATATACACCAGGGATATATTCACCAGGGATATATACACCAGGGATATATACACCAGGGATATATACACCAGGGATATATACACCAGGGGAACACAGGGATATATACACCAGGGATATATACACTAGGGAAACACAGGGATATATACACCAGGGATATATACACCAGGGAAACACAGGGATAAATACACCAGGGAAACACAGATATATATACACCAGGGATATATACACCAGGGATATATACACCAGGGAAACACAGGGATATATACACCAGGGATATATACACCAGGGATATATACACCAGGGAAACACAGGGATAAATACACCAAGGGAAACACAGGGATATATACACCAGGGATATATACACCAGGGATATATACACCAGGGATATATACACCAGGGATATATTCACCAGGGAAACACACACTAGGGATATATACACTAGGGATATATACACTAGGGATATATACACCAGGGATATATACACCAGGGATATATACACCAGGGATATATACACCAGGGATATATACACCAGGGAAACACAGGGATAAATACACCAGGGATATATACACCAGGGATATATACACCAGGGAAACACAGGGATAAATACACTAGGGATATATACACCAGGGATATATACACCAGGGAAACATAGGGATATATACACCAGGGATATATACACCAGGGATATATACACCAGGGATATATACACCAGGGATATATACACCAGGGATATATACACCAGGGACACACAGGGATATATACACCAGGGATATATACACCAGGGATATATACACCAGGGATATATACACCAGGGATATATACACCAGGGACACACAGGGATATATACACCAGGGATATATACACCAGGGAAATATACACCAGGGATATATACACCAGGGATATATACACCAGGGAAACACAGGGATGTATACACCAGGGAAACACAGGGATATATACACCAGGGATATATACACCAGGGATAAATACACCAGGGAAACATAGTGATATATATACACCAGGGATATATACACCAGGGATATATACACCAGGGATATATACACCAGGGATATATACACCAGGGATATATACACCAGGGAAACACATGGATATATACACCAGGGATATATACACCAGGGATATATACACCAGGGATATATACACCAGGGATATATACACCAGGGATATATATACACCAGGGATATATACACCAGGGATATATACACCAGGGATATATACATCAGGGACACACAGGGATATATACACCAGGGATATATACACCAGGGATATATACACCAGGGAAACACAGGGATATATATACACCAGGGATATATACACCAGGGATAAATACACTAGGGAAACACAGGGATATATACACCAGGGATATATACACCAGGGAAACACAGGGATAAATACACCAGGGAAACACAGATATATATACACCAGGGATATACACCAGGGATATATACACCAGGGAAACACAGGGATATATACACCAGGGATATATACACCAGGGATATATACACCAGGGAAACACAGGGATAAATACACCAAGGGAAACACAGGGATATATACACCAGGGATATATACACCAGGGATATATACACCAGGGATATATACACCAGGGATATATTCACCAGGGAACACACACTAGGGATATATACACTAGGGATATATACACTAGGGATATATACACCAGGGATATATACACCAGGGATATATACACCAGGGATATATACACCAGGGATATATACACCAGGGAAACACAGGGATAAATACACCAGGGATATATACACCGGGGATATATACACCAGGAAACACAGGGATAAATACACTAGGGATATATACACCAGGGATATATACACCAGGGAAACATAGGGATATATACACCAGGGATATATACACCAGGGATATATACACCAGGGATATATACACCAGGGATATATACACCAGGGATATATACACCAGGGACACACAGGGATATATACACCAGGGATATATACACCAGGGATATATACACCAGGGATATATACACCAGGGATATATACACCAGGGACACACAGGGATATATACACCAGGGATATATACACCAGGGATATATACACCAGGGATATATACACCAGGGATATATACACCAGGGAAACACAGGGATGTATACACCAGGGAAACACAGGGATATATACACCAGGGATATATACACCAGGGATATATACACCAGGGATAAATACACCAGGGAAACATAGTGATATATATACACCAGGGATATATACACCAGGGATATATACACCAGGGATATATACACCAGGGATATATACACCAGGGAAACACATGGATATATACACCAGGGATATATACACCAGGGATATATACACCAGGGATATATACACCAGGGATATATACACCAGGGATATATATACACCAGGGATATATACACCAGGGATATATACACCAGGGATATATACATCAGGGACACACAGGGATATATACACCAGGGATATATACACCAGGGATATATACACCAGGGAAACACAGGGATATATATACACCAGGGATATATACACCAGGGATAAATACACCAGGGAAACACAGGGATATATACACCAGGGATATATACACAGGGATATATACACCAGGGATATATACACCAGGGATATATACACCAGGGATATATACACCAGGGATATATACACCAGGGATATATACACCAGGGGAACACATGGATATATACACCAGGGATATATACACCAGGGATATATACACCAGGGATATATACACCAGGGGTATATATACACCAGGGATATATATACACCAGGGATAAATACACCAGGGATATATACACCAGGGATATATACACCAGGGATATATACACCAGGGAAACACAGGGATATATACACCAGGGAAACATAGGGATATATACACCAGGGATATATACACCAGGGATATATACACCAGGGATATATACACCAGGGATATATACACCAGGGGAACACATGGATATATACACCAGGGATATATACACCAGGGATATATACACCAGGGATATATACACCAGGGATATATATACACCAGGGATATATATACACCAGGGATAAATACACCAGGGATATATACACCAGGGATATATACACCAGGGATATATACACCAGGGATATATACACCAGGGAAACACAGGGATATATACACCAGGGAAACATAGGGATATATACACCAGGGATATATACACCAGGGATATATACACCAGGGATATATACACCAGGGATATATACACCAGGGATATAATAATAATAATGATGGTGTATATATCCCTGGACAGGTGAAACAATTCAGGGTTTGACATGAAGATGGAGAAAAATATACTGCCACTATTTTCACCACCAAAGATCATCATCAGTGTTATTTTAATATGATTTGACTCTTTGCAGGCTGTCAGGCTGTCTAGTCACAGAGGAAGGCTGTGCTTCTCTGGTCTCAGCTCTGAGGTCAAACCCCTCACACCTGAGAGAGCTGGACCTGAGCTACAATCACCCAGGAGACTCAGGAGTCAGACTGCTCTCTGCTGGACTGGAGGATCCACACTGCAGACTGGAGAAACTCAAGTATGTAGAGGGTTTATGTCAATGTTCATATCAGACATGTTGGACTTATCAGGCTGGTTAAGACAAACATTCTGACCACCACTTGGACAAAGTTACATGCTGACTGTGTGTGTGTGTGTGCGTGTGTGTGTGTGTGTGTGTGTGTGTGTGTGTGTGTGTGTGTGTGTGTGTGTGTGTGTGTGTGTGTGTGTGTGTGTGTGTGTGTGTGTGTTCAGGTGTATCCCTCAATGACTGTCTGTTCTTCTGCTTACCGCTACAGTGTGGAACATGGTGGAGAGAACAGAATGAAACCTGGACTTAGAAAATGTGAGTGTTGACAGCTGTGAAGAATATGACTAAGAATAAGTCTTAATTCAAGTTAAGTCAAAGACCACCATCATTACTGACTTGGTCATATTAAATATCAGCTGTAGTTCTACAGAAGCAGAAATCAGGGACACCAACGTTTACAAAGAGTTGCTTTGAGTGTGTGTGTGTGTGTGTGTGTAATTAATGGGAATAAGTGTGTTTTATATTACCATACAGTATAACATATGATCATTCAACAAGTCTCAAGTTACCTTAACTTCTCCTTTTGATACCTAGAAACATCTACATTAAATGAATTAGTGAAAAGTGAGTTAACATTCTAATGTGAATGATGATGATTTCTAATATTGTGTCTGGTTTCATCCATCAGATGTCTGTGATCTCACACTGGACCCAAACACAGTAAACAGACACCTCTCTCTGTCTGAGGAGAACAGAAAGGTGACATGTCGGAGAGAGGAGCAGCCGTATCCTGATCACCCAGAGAGATTTGAGGACTGTGAACAGTTGCTGTGTAGAGAGGGTCTGACTGGGCGCTGTTACTGGGAGGTAGAGTGGAGTGGGAGAAGGGCTGCTATTGGAGTGACATATAAAGGAATCAGCAGGAGAGGAAGGGTTAAGAACTGTTGTCTTGGATGGAATGACAAGTCCTGGAGTCTGTACTGCTCTGACAACCATTACATTGCCTGGCACAATAATAATCCCACTACCATAGACGTCCCCTCCTCCAGCTCCCACAGAGTAGGAGTGTATCTGGACTGGCCAGCCGGCACTCTGTCCTTCTATAGAGCCTCCTCTGACACACTGACCCACCTGATCACATTCACCTCCATATTCACTGAGCCCCTCTATGCAGGGTTTTGGGTTTGTGATGACTCCTCAGTGTCCCTGTAAATAATAACCTGACACACACACACACACACACACACACACACACACACACACACACACACACACACACACACACACACACACACACATTGACACACACACACATTGACACACACACACATTGACACACACACACACACACACACACATTGACACACACACACACACATTGACACACACACACAAACACCCACATTGACACACACACTTTTAATTTTATTTTTCAGTGTAATAAAAAAGATCAGTTGTAAATGTTTTATGTTTTAGGCCTTTTATGGCCTTTTATGTTTGATATGATGTTAGTAACACTCTGAAGTCATTCCATCTGTAATGGTGTGGTCGGAAGGAGAATGAACTTGATATAAACGGAGTCGCTAAAAAATAACTCCAAAACCAAAATATACAAAAATAATAAAAAGTGGGTACAAAACCCATCGCGCATCAAACAATCTCCAACAAGGACATGAGGGGAAAGAGAGGGTTAAATACACAACATGTAATTGATGGGATTGAAAGCAGGTGAAACAAGGCAAAACAAATGGAAAATGAAAAATGGATCAGCGAAGCTAGAAGGTCGGTGACATCGTCCGCCTAACAAGGCGGAAGTCGTGTCCTTTCTTTAAAGCTCTAAAGTGACTTTTTATTGACAGATGCCTCATTTAAATGTTCTGGATGTTGATGAAAGGAAATCCCATAAAGCCTTCTGGCCAGGACTTTGTTATGACATCTTCTGATTGGGTGTCTCAGGTCAGGACTTTGTTATGACATCTTCTGATTGGGTGTCTCAGGTCAGGACTTTGTTATGGCATCTTCTGATTGGGTGTCTCAGGTCAGGGCTTTGTTATGACATCTTCTGATTGGGTGTCTCAGGTCAGGACTTTGTTATGACATCTTCTGATTGGGTGTCTCAGGTCAGGTCTTTGTTATGACATCTTCTGATTGGGTGTCTCAGGTCAGGGCTTTGTTATGACATCTTCTGATTGGGTGTCAGGTCAGGTCTGAGCCATGATCAGAATGTGTCTGTCTATTTCCAGCCCTGCCATTTCTACCTGTCCTGATCTAGTGTTTGACCCCTGACCTCCTCACACCGTCTCACTGTCCATGTCTGCTTTTAGCTCCCACCTCTACTTCACTGTGTTATAATGGACCTTATGCTTGTTATGTCACCTCTGTAACCAGGTACCAAACATACTGACCTTTCTGACCCTGTCCCATGGTCCTACTTCACTGTGTTATAATGGACCTTATGCTTGTTATGTCACCTCTGTAACCAGTTATCAAACATCCTGACCTTTCTGACCCTGTCCCATGGCCCTACTTCACTGTGTTATAATGGACCTTATGCTTGTTATGTCACTTCTGTAACCAGGTACCAAACATACTGACCTTTCTGACCCTGTCCCATGGCCCTACTTTCTAGAACTGAACATTTAAAGTCCTCTGAGTTTTGTTTACTGTCCATTTACTAATTTATTGATGTATTTGTTGTGTATTTGGGGTTGTGCGCAGAGCATCATGGGGGTTTGTATGTGTTGAGATGATCACGTTCCAGATAAATGGTTGAACTGATTCCTGTCTCCCGTCTCATCATTATTGAATTGTTATACAGACGAGGTAATGAAACCCACAAAACATAACAAAAGATTGGCGATGAGTCTGAATCTACAGGAACTATTCTTTCTGGAAGAAGTTGTTTTTACAACTGTTTAAAACTGTTATTTTCTGTGGTTCAGTCTAGGCTAATGTTAACACAGTGTATTACTAGCAGAGGCAAGTGCATAGTGGAGCTAACAGAGAGAGTTAACATCATCATGGAGGGAAGTGGAGCTAACAGAGAGAGTTAACATCATCATGGAGGGAAGTGGAGCTAACAGAGAGAGTTAACATCATCATGAAGGGAAGTGGAGCTAACAGAGAGAGTTAACATCATCATGGAGGGAAGTGGAGCTAACAGAGAGAGTTAACATCATCATGGAGGGAAGTGGAGCTAACAGAGAGTTAACATCATCATGGAGGGAAGTGGAGCTAACAGAGAGAGTTAACATCATCATGGAGGGAAGTGGAGCTAACAGAGAGAGTTAACATCGTCATGGAGGAAGTGGAGCTAACAGAGAGAGTTAACATCATCATGGAGGGAAGTGGAGCTAACAGAGTGAGTTAACATCATCATGGAGGGAAGTGGAGCTAACAGAGAGAGTTAACATCGTCATGGAGGGAAGTGGAGCTAACAGAGTGAGTTAACATCATCATGGAGGGAAGTGGAGCTAACAGAGTGAGTTAACATCATCATGGAGGGAAGTGGAGCTAACAGAGAGAGTTAACATCATCATGGAGGGAAGTGGAGCTAACAGAGAGAGTTAACATCATCATGGAGGGAAGTGGAGCTAACAGAGAGAGTTAACATCATCATGGAGGGAAGTGGAGCTAACAGAGAGAGTTAACATCATCATGGAGGGAAGTGGAGCTAACAGAGAGAGTTAACATCATCATGGAGGGAAGTGGAGCTAACAGAGAGTGTTAACATCATCATGGAGGAAGTGGAGCTAACAGAGAGAGTTAACATCATCATGGAGGGACGTGGAGCTAACAGAGAGAGTTAACATCATCATGGAGGGAAGTGGAGCTAACAGAGAGAGTTAACATCATCATGGAGGGAAGTGGAGCTAACAGAGAGAGTTAACATCATCATGGAGGGAAGTGGAGCTAACAGAGAGAGTTAACATCATCATGGAGGGAAGTGGAGCTAACAGAGAGAGTTAACATCATCATGGAGGGAAGTGGAGCTAACAGAGTGAGTTAACATCATCATGGAGGGAAGTGGAGCTAACAGAGAGAGTTAACATCATCATGGAGGGAAGTGGAGCTAACAGAGTGAGTTAACATCATCATGGAGGGAAGTGGAGCTAACAGAGAGAGGTAACATCATCATGGAGGAAGTGGAGCTAACAGAGAGAGTTAACATCATCATGGAGGGAAGTGGAGCTAACAGAGAGAGTTAACATCATCATGGAGGGAAGTGGAGCTAACAGAGAGAGTTAACATCATCATGGAGGGAAGTGGAGCTAACAGAGAGAGTTAACATCGTCATGGAGGCAGAAAAGGATTCGAGACAGATGTCGGAGCGGGAAAACAACTTGATTAAAAAGGGAGGAATATACATATATAATATATATATAGTAATAATATATAGTGATTAAAGGACAGGACGTTAATTACACTTAAACCAAAGAACTTTGGAATTAAAAACTGCTAAATGAGCGAAGTGAATTTAGATCATGTGACTGAGGAACATATTGCTGTGGTTGAGGACAATACTGAAGTGAATGAAGATCATGTGACTGAGGAACATATTGCTGTGGTTGAGGACAATACTGAAGTGGATGAAGATCACGTGACTGAGGAACATATTGCTGTGGTTGAGGACAATACTGAAGTGAATGAAGATCATGTGACTGAGGAACATATTGCTGTGGTTGAGGACAATACTGAAGTGGATGAAGATCACGTGACTGAGGAACATATTGCTGTGGTTGAGGACAATACTGAAGTGGATGAAGATCACGTGACTGAGGAACATATTGCTGTGGTTGAGGACAATACTGAAGTGGATGAAGATCACGTGACTGAGGAACATATTGCTGTGGTTGAGGACAATACTGAAGTGGATGAAGATCACGTGACTGAGGAACATATTGCTGTGGTTGAGGACAATACTGAAGTGGATGAAGATCACGTGACTGAGGAACATATTGCTGTGGTTGAGGACAATACTGAAGTGAATGAAGATCACGTGACTGAGGAACATATTGCTGTGGTTGAGGACAATACTGAAGTGGATGAAGATCACGTGACTGAGGAACATATTGCTGTGGTTGAGGACAATACTGAAGTGAATGAAGATCACGTGACTGAGGAACATATTGCTGTGGTTGAGGACAATCAGCATCCTATTGAGAAATGAAAAATGGTGTGAATTGTTGGAAACAGTTTGATGAAAGTATTGAGCAGGGGACCTCATATACAGAACGGTTTGAATATTCTGTTATTGTAAATTACATTGATGAGGACAACATTGTGCTTATGGTTTTTGCTGTAATGGGGCCAAAGACATGTAATTTACTAGGCAGCCTGTTACATCCAGACAGAACAGGTAGTAAGACGTATGGGGATATTGTGGAGATACTTAAAGGACCTGTTTCACCAGAACCACTAGTTAATACTTAAAGGACCTGTTTCACCAGAACCACTAGTTAATGCTTAAAGGACCTGTTTCACCAGAACCACTAGTTAATACTGAAAGGACCTGTTTCACCAGAACCACTAGTTAATACTGAAAGGACCTGTTTCACCAGAACCACTAGTTAATACTGAAAGGACCTGTTTCACCAGAAACACTAGTTAATACTTAAAGGACATGTTTCACCAGAACCACTAGTTAATACTGAAAGGACCTGTTTCACCAGAACCACTAGTTAATACTGAAAGGTTCAGATTGAGTTCATAAGTAACTTAGTGGGTTCCCAAAAAGGGACATCAGACTTCTACCTGCTGTTGTAAGGACATGGACTGTCCAGCCTGTGGTATAAAGGAACATCAGACTTCTACATGCTGTTGTAAGGACATGGACTGTCCAGCCTGTGGTAAGGACATGGACGGTCCAGCCTGTGGTATAAAGGGACATCAGACTTCTTCCTGCTGTTGTAAGGACATGGATGGTCCAGCCTGTTGTAAGATCATGGATGGTCCAGCCTGTTGTAAGATCATGGATGGTCCAGCCTGTGGTAAGATCATGGATGGTCCAGCCTGTTGTGAGGACATGGACTGTTCAGCCTGTGGTAAGGACATGGACTGTCCAGCCTGTTGTAAGGACATGGACTGTCCAGCCTGTTGTAAGGACATGGACTGTCCAGCCTGTTGTAAGGACATGGACTGTCCAGCCTGTAGTATAAAGGAACATCAGACTTCTACCTGCTGTTGTAAGGACATGGACTGTCCAGCCTGTGGTATACAGGGACACAAGCCTCCAGAAACATAAAGAGCTCAGAGAACAGGCAGTATCCTGTCAGTTCTGACGCACTAGGCTATATATGCTGCCCTTGTGTTATGTAAAGTATGGCAGCAGATAATGATTTCGAATGGATTGATAGACTAGAATAATGACATGTATCATGTTGGAGCTTTTGAGTAGAACTTTAGCTTATTCAGTAGCACTTGGAAACTTAACATGGTCTTCAACTATTCCCATCAGAGTTACAATGTTGCAACCAGTACCTAGCTGTCACAGTAGGCAGCTAACTGCGTATAGCAGCAAACTGAGGTGTTACGAACTATAAGACACTTGGAATCACACAATTGTTTCAATTACAATAAAAATAACACATTTAACACATCATTTAATATTCCTGTAGAACTGTAAGAGATAATATATTTAACACATCATTTAATATTCCTGTAGAACTGTAAGAGAGAATATATTTAACACATCATTTAATATTCATGTAGAACTGTAAGAGAATATATTTAACACATCATTTAATATTCCTGTAGAACTGTAAGAGAGAATATATTTAACACATCATTTAATATTCCTGTAGAACAGTAAGAGAGAATATATTTAACACATCATTTAATATTCATGTAGAACTGTAAGAGAGAATATATTTAACACATCATTTAATATTCATGTAGAACTGTAAGAGAGAATATATTTAACACATCATTTAATATTCCTGTAGAACTGTAAGAGAGAATATATTTAACACATCATTTAATATTCCTGTAGAACTGTAAGAGAGAATATAGTCGACGGCTGCTGTCAAAAAGTGATTGACGAGTTATTCCTGTGTCCTGTGTTCATGCCCTTTTAAGGGCATCCTGTCCAGATGTCCTCATACTATTTAGGGTGTGGTTATGTAACTTGATAGTACAGCTGTTAATTTGAAGTAAAGCAAATGTTTGTAATAAAAAGTAATGGCCTGATGATTGATGTGTGGGGTCTTGTTGAACTGAAAGAAAATGTGTTTGAACATTTTAAACAGTTGGGAATTTTTGAAGTGAACTTATGGAGCTGCTGTGTAGTGACCTTGTGACCCCTTGTAGAATTAAACAGTTATTTCCGGGGTAGGTCTGCCTGAGTGTAAGTAAGTGTTAGACTTGTCTTGTGAACAAGAAACCTCAAGATAGATAAACCACAGAAAACTACAGAAATCATGTCTCCTAGACCAATTCTAGGTGTATGGGGTCCTTCATGTGTGGTCCACAATGACAAAACTATCAAAGCCATTCTTTGTGATGCACCTGATTGTTTTAATGGTGGGATTGATATGACTGAAGGCCATAAGGTTTACATTTTCCAATGATTCAACAGTGAAGATTTTCACACACAGCTGTCTCAACAACCTTTTCAACCAAAAATCGGGTGTTTTCTCTCCTTCGTTTCGTATGAGAGAATGGCTTAAGATAAGACTTGCTCTATGTCAGATCTAACAGGCCCTGAGCTGAACATCCCTGCCTGGGTACGTGTTGGAAGAGGAAGTCTGCAGGAGAGATGATTTGAAAGCCATAAGAATCTCTTCAGCAGCGTATAGTCCAGACTCCGAAGTGACAATTTTAGGTTTTTCTGAATTCAGTAGCGCAAAGCAACCAAATCTGTTAGTTCATATGTATTTTCAAACGCTTGTACAGTGGTCAACTACTTTGGGCCTGTCTTTAGCTTCAAGTGGTGAGATTGGTTTACAGTGCTTGATAGGATAAAACAAGTACAGCAGTTTTCCACCATCGTGAACATTTACGAAGATGGTCCATTTTGTCCTCATGACAAAACTTGGGCTGAACGGCAAGAAGGTTGATCTATCAGGGAAAAGAAAACTTACGACACCTGGAAGGCCATGGACAGCCAGCGTGGAAGAGGCAACGTCTGAGGCCCTCACAGCTTGTGGAGACTAATGGGGTGTCTGTCGGGTTACAATAGGCCCTTGAAAAGGAGAGACTGATAGTGTTATGAACTTGAGTGAAGACCCAAACGCGGTTTTAACAGAAAACAGAGTTCTTTAATAAAAAACAGGAATGGCATAAATCCTCTTCCAACGTAGTCAATGGAACAAAAGAACGTAGTATAATGCAGGTTGCACCTGCCATGCAGACTCCGACAGGACAGGACAAGGTGGAAGCAAACGAGACGACAGCTTGCTTCTGGCATCAAAAAACACAAACAAGAATCAGACACTGAAAGTAGCAGGAACAGAGAAAGAAATAGAGACCTAATCAGAGGGGAAGAGAGAACAGGTGGGGAAAGAGAGAATGAGCTAGTTAGGGGAAATGTAGAACAGCTGAGGATGAGAGACAGAGAAGGTAACCTAAAAAGACCAGCAGAGAGAGAGAATGAAGAGAAAGGACAGGAACAGACATAACAAGACATGACAGTACCCCCCCCCCCCACTCACCGAGCGCCTCCTGGCGCACTCGAGGAGAAACCTGGCGGCAACGGAGGAAATCATCGATCAGCGAACGGTCCAGCACGTCCCGAGAGGGAACCCAACTCCTCTCCTCAGGACCGTACCCCTCCCAATCCACTAGGTACTGATGACCACGGCCCCGAGGGCGCATGTCCAAAATCTTACGAACCCTGTAGATGGGTGCGCCCTCGACAAGGATGGGGGGGGAGGGACGAGCGGGAGCGCGAAGAACGGGCTTAACACAGGAGACATGGAAGACCGGGTGAACGCGACGAAGATAGCGCGGGAGAAGAAGTCGCACTGCGACAGGATTAATGACCTGGGAAATACGGAACGGACCAATGAACCGCGGGGCCAACTTGCGAGAAGCTGTCTTAAGGGAAGGTTCTGAGTGGAGAGCCATACTCTCTGACCGCAACAATATCTAGGACTCTTGGTCCTACGCTTATTAGCGGCCCTCACAGTCTGCGCCCTATTACGGCAAAGTGCCGACCTGACCCCCTTCCAGGTGCGCTCGCAACGCTGGACAAAAGCCTGGGCGGAGGGGACGCAGGACTCGGCGAGCTGAGATGAGAACAGCGGAGGCTGGTACCCGAGGCTACACTGAAAAGGGGATAGACCGGTAGCAGACGAGGGAAGCGAGTTGTGGGCGTACTCTGCCCAGGGGAGCTGTTCTGACCAAGACGCAGGGTTACGAAAAGAAAGACTGCGTAAAATGCGACCAACAGTCTGATTGGCCCGTTCGGCTTGACCGTTAGACTGGGGATGAAAGCCGGACGAGAGACTGACGGAAGCCCCAATCAAACGGCAAAACTCCCTCCAAAATTGAGACGTGAACTGCGGGCCTCTGTCGGAAACGACGTCAGACGGAAGGCCATGAATTCGGAAAACATTCTCGATAATGATCTGAGCCGTCTCCTTAGCAGAAGGGAGCTTATCGAGAGGAATGAAATGAGCCGCCTTAGAGAATCTATCGACAACCGTAAGAATAACTGTCTTCCCCGCTGATGAAGGCAGTCCGGTGATAAAATCTAAAGCGATGTGAGACCACGGTCGAGAGGGAATGGGAAGCGGTCTGAGACGGCCGGCAGGAGGAGAGTTCCCAGATTTAGTCTGCGCGCAGACCGAACAAGCGGCGACAAATCGACGCGCGTCACGTTCCCGAGTGGGCCACCAGAAACGCTGGCGAATGGAAGCGGCGTACCCGAAGGCCGGGGTGGCCGGCTAACTTGGCAGAGTGGGCCCACTGAAGAACGGCCGGACGAGTAGGAACGGGAACGAACAGAAGGTTCCTAGGACAAGCTCGCGGCGACGGAGTGTGGCGAGTGCTTGCTTTACCTGCCTCTCAATTCCCCAGACAGTCAACCCGACAACACGCCCCTCAGGGAGAATCCCATCGGGGTCGGTGGAGACCTCAGAAGAACTGAAGAGACGAGATAAAGCATCAGGTTTGGTGTTTTTGAGCCCGGACGATAAGAAATAACAAACTCGAAACGAGCGAAAAACAGAGCCCAACGAGCCTGACGCGCATTAAGTCGTTTGGCTGAACGGATGTACTCAAGGTTCCTATGGTCAGTCCAAACGACAAAGGAACGGTCGCCCCCTCCAACCACTGTCGCCATTCGCCTAGGGCTAAGCGGATGGCGAGCAGTTCGCGATTACCAACATCATAGTTACGTTCTGACGGCGATAAGCGATGAGAGAAAAACGCGCAAGGATGGACCTTGCCGTCAGAGAGAGCGCTGAGAAAGAATGGCTCCCACGCCCACCTCTGACGCGTCAACCTCAACAACAAACTGTCTAGAGATGTCAGGTGTAACAAGAATAGGTGCGGATGTAAAACGATTCTTAAGAAGATCAAAAGCTCCTGGGCGGAAACGGACCACTTAAAGCACGTCTTAACAGAAGTAAGGGCTGTGAGGGGAGCTGCCACCTGACCGAAATTACGGATGAAACAACGGTAGAAATTAGCGAAGCCCAGAAAGCGCTGCAGCTCGACGCGTGACTTAGGAACGGGCCAATCAATGACAGCCTGGACCTTAGCGGGATCCATCTTAATGCCCTCAGCGGAAATAACGGAACCGAGAGAAAGGGACAGAGGCGGCATGAAAAGTGCACTTCTCAGCCTTCACATAAAGACAGTTCTCCAAAAGGCGCTGGAGGACGCGTCGCACGTGCTGAACATGAATCGAGAGAGACGGTGAAAAAATCAGGATATCATCCATGTAAACGAAAACAAAAATGTTCAGCATGTCTCTCAGGACGTCGTTAACTAGTGCCTGAAAGACAGCTGGAGCGTTAACGAGGCCGAAAGGAAGAACCCGGTATTCAAAGTGCCCTAACGGAGTGTTAAACGCCGTCTTCCACTCGTCCCCCTCCCTGATGCGCACGAGATGGTAGGCGTTACGAAGGTCCAATTTGGTGAAAAACCTGGCTCCCTGCAGGATCTCGAAGGCTGAAGACATAAGAGGAAGCGGATAACGATTCTTAACTGTTATGTCATTCAGCCCTCGATAATCCACGCATGGGCGCAGGGACCCGTCCTTCTTCTGAACAAAAAAGAACCCCGCGCCGGCGGGGGGGAGGAGGAGGAGACTATGGTACCGGCGTCGAGCGAAACCGACAAATAATCCTCGAGAGCCTTACGTTCGGGAGCCGACAGAGAGTATAATCTACCCCGGGGGAGTAGTTCCCGGAAGGAGATCAATACTACAGTCATACGACCGGTGTGGAGGGGAGAAGTGGCCTTGGAACGACTGAACACCGTGCGCAGATCGTGATACTCCTCCGGCACCCCTGTCAAATCGCCAGGCTCCTCCTGTGAAGAAGAGACAGAGGAAACAGGAGGGATAGCAGACATTAAACAGGTTACATGACAAGAAACATTCCAGGATAGGATAGTATTACTAGACCAATTAATAGAAGGGTTATGGCGCACTAGCCAGGGATGACCCAAAACAACAGGTGTAAAAGGTGAACGAAAAATTAAAAAAGAAATGGTTTCGCTATGATTACCAGAGACAGTGAGGGTTAAAGGCAGCGTCTCACGCTGAATCTTGGGGAGAGAACTACCATCTAAAGCGAACAAGGCCCTGGGCTCCCCTAACTGTCTGAGAGGAATGTCATGTTCCCGAGCCCAGGTCTCGTCCATAAAACAGCCCTCCGCCCCAGAGTCTATCAAGGCACTGCAGGAAGCAGATGAACCGGGCCAGCGGAGATGGACCGGAAAGGTAGTGCGTGATCCAGAAGGAGAGGCCTGAGTAGTTGCGCTCACCAGTAGCCCTCCTCTTACTGATGAGCTCTGGCTTTTACTGGACATGAGGTGACAAAATGACCAGCGGAGCCGCAGTAGAGACAGAGGCGATTGGTGATTCTCCGTTCCTCTCCTTGGCCGAGATGCGAATACCCCCAGCTGCATAGGCTCAGCATCCGAGCCGGCGGGGAGGGTGGCAGTGATGCGGCAGGTGGCAGTGATGTGGAGAGGGAGCAACGGAGAACGTGAGCTCCTTTCCACGAGCTCGGCGACGAAGATCAAACCGTCGCTCTATGCGAATAGCGAGAGCTATTAAGGAGTCAGACTGGAAGGAACCTCCCGGGAGAGGATCTCATCCTTAACCTCGACGTGGAGACCCTCCAGAAAACGAGCGAGCAAAGCCGGCTCGTTCCAGTCACTAGAGGCAGCGAGAGTGCGAAACTCAATAGAATAATCCGTTATGGATCTATTCCCCTGACATAGGGAAGACAGGGCCCTGGAAGCCTCCTCGCCAAAAACAGAACGGTCAAAAACCCGTATCATCTCCTCCTTAAAGTCCTGATACTGGTTAATACACTCAGCCCTCGCCTCCCAGACTGCCGTGCCCCACTCACGCGCCCGTCCGGTAAGGAGAGAAATGCGTAGGCGATGCGGGCTGCGCTCCTGGAGTAAGTGTTGGGCTGGAGAGAGAACACCACATCACACTGAGTGAGGAATGAGCGGCACTCAGTGGGCTCCCCAGAGTAACACGGCGGGTTGTTGATCCTGGGCTCCGGAGACTCGGAAACCCTAGAAGTGGGCGGTGGATCGAGGTGGAGTTGGTGAACCCGTCTTGTGAGGTCGGAGACTTGGACGGCCAGGGTCTCAACGGCATGTTGAGCAGCAGACAATTCCTCCTCGTGTCTGCCTAGCATCGCTCCCTGGATCTCGACGGCGGAGTGAAAAGGGTCCGGAGCCGCTGGGTCCATTCCTGGTCTGATTCTTCTGTTATGAACTTGAGTGAAGACCCAAACGCGGTTTTAACAGAAAACAGAGTTCTTTAATAAAAAACAGGAATGGCATAAATCCTCTTCCAACGTAGTCAATGGAACAAAAGAACGTAGTATAATGCAGGTTGCACCTGCCATGCAGACTCCGACAGGACAGGACAAGGTGGAAGCAAACGAGACGACAGCTTGCTTCTGGCATCAAAAAACACAAACAAGAATCAGACACTGAAAGTAGCAGGAACAGAGAAAGAAATAGAGACCTAATCAGAGGGGGAAGAGAGAACAGGTGGGGAAAGAGAGAATGAGCTAGTTAGGGGAAATGTAGAACAGCTGAGGGATGAGAGACAGAGAAGGTAACCTAAAAAGACCAGCAGAGAGAGAGAATGAAGAGAAAGGACAGGAACAGACATAACAAGACATGACAGATAGGGGTGTCAGGTTACAATAGGCCCTTGAAAAGGAGAGACTGATAGGGGTGTCAGGTTACAATAGGCCCTTGAAAAGGAGAGACTGGTGGGGTGTCAGGTTACAGTAGGCCCTTGAAAAGGAGAGACTGATAGGGGTGTCAGGTTACAATAGGCCCTTGAAAAGGAGAGACTGATAGGGGTGTCAGGTTACAATAGGCCCTTGTAAAGGAGAGACTGGTGGGGTGTCAGGTTACAATAGGCCCCTGAAAAGGAGAGACTGGTGGGGTGTCAGGTTACAATAGGCCCTTGAAAAGGAGAGACTGGTGGGGTGTCAGGTTACAATAGGCCCTTGAAAAGGAGAGACTGGTGGGGTGTCAGGTTAAAATAGGCCCCTGAAAAGGAGAGACTGATAGGGGTGTCAGGTTACAATAGGCCCTTGTAAAGGAGAGACTGATAGGGGTGTCAGGTTACAATAGGCCCTTGAAAAGGAGAGACTGATAGGGGTGTCAGGTTACAATAGGCCCTTGAAAAGGAGAGACTGGTGGGGTGTCAGGTTACAATAGGCCCTTGAAAAGGAGAGACTGATAGGGGTGTCAGGTTACAATAGGCCCTTGTAAAGGAGAGACTGATAGGGGTGTCAGGTTACAATAGGCCCCTGAAAAGGAGAGACTGGTGGGGTGTCAGGTTACAATAGGCCCTTGAAAAGGAGAGACTGATAGGGGTGTCAGGTTACAATAGGCCCTTGAAAGGAGAGACTGGTGGGGTGTCAGGTTACAATAGGCCCTTGAAAGGAGAGACTGATAGGGGTGTCAGGTTACAATAGGCCCTGAAAGGAGAGACTGGTGGGGTGTCAGGTTACAATAGGCCCTTGAAAAGGAGAGACTGATAGGGGTGTCAGGTTACAATAGGCCCTTGAAAAGGAGAGACTGATAGGGGTGTCAGGTTACAATAGGCCCCTGAAAGGAGAGACTGGTGGGGTGTCAGGTTACAATAGGCCCTTGAAAAGGAGAGACTGATAGGGGTGTCAGGTTACAATAGGCCCCTGAAAAGGAGAGACTGGTGGGGTGTCAGGTTACAATAGGCCCTTGAAAAGGAGAGACTGGTGGGGTGTCAGGTTACAATAGGCCCCTGAAAGGAGAGACTGATAGGGGTGTCAGGTTACAATAGGCCCCTGAAAGGAGAGACTGGTGGGGTGTCAGGTTACAATAGGCCCTTGAAAAGGAGAGACTGGTGGGGTGTCAGGTTACAATAGGCCCCTGAAAAGGAGAGACTGGTGGGGTGTCAGGTTACAATAGGCCCCTGAAAAGGAGAGACTGATAGGGGTGTCAGGTTACAATAGGCCCTTGTAAAGGAGAGACTGGTGTGGTGTCAGGTTACAATAGGCCCTTGTAAAGGAGAGACTGATAGGGGTGTCAGGTTACAATAGGCCCTTGTAAAGGAGAGACTGGTGGGGTGTCAGGTTACAATAGGCCCCTGAAAAGGAGAGACTGGTGGGGTGTCAGGTTACAATAGGCCCTGAAAGGAGAGACTGATAGGGGTGTCAGGTTACAATAGGCCCCTGAAAAGGAGAGACTGGTGGGGTGTCAGGTTACAATAGGCCCTTGAAAAGGAGAGACTGGTGGGGTGTCAGGTTACAATAGGCCCCTGAAAAGGAGAGACTGGTGGGGTGTCAGGTTACAATAGGCCCCTGAAAAGGAGAGACTGATAGGGGTGTCAGGTTACAATAGGCCCCTGTAAAGGAGAGACTGATAGGGGTGTCAGGTTACAATAGGCCCTTGTAAAGGAGAGACTGGTGGGGTGTCAGGTTACAATAGGCCCTTGTAAAGGAGAGACTGATAGGGGTGTCAGGTTACAATAGGCCCTTGTAAAGGAGAGACTGATAGGGGTGTCAGGTTACAATAGGCCCCTGAAAAGGAGAGACTGGTGGGGTGTCAGGTTACAATAGGCCCTTGAAAAGGAGAGACTGGTGGGGTGTCAGGTTACAATAGGCCCTTGAAAAGGAGAGACTGATAGGGGTGTCAGGTTACAATATGCCCTTGAAAAGGAGAGACTGGTGGGGTGTCAGGTTACAATAGGCCCTTGAAAAGGAGAGACTGATAGGGGTGTCAGGTTACAATAGGCCCTTGTAAAGGAGAGACTGGTGGGGTGTCAGGTTACAATAGGCCCTTGAAAAGGAGAGACTGATAGGGGTGTCAGGTTACAATAGGCCCTTGAAAAGGAGAGACTGGTGGGGTGTCAGGTTACAATAGGCCCTTGTAAAGGAGAGACTGGTGGGGTGTCAGGTTACAATAGGCCCCTGAAAAGGAGAGACTGATAGGGGTGTCAGGTTACAATAGGCCCTTGAAAAGGAGAGACTGGTGGGGTGTCAGGTTACAATAGGCCCTTGAAAAGGAGAGACTGGTGGGGTGTCAGGTTACAATAGGCCCTTGAAAAGGAGAGACTGATAGGGGTGTCAGGTTACAATAGGCCCTTGAAAAGGAGAGACTGGTGGGGTGTCAGGTTACAATAGGCCCTTGAAAAGGAGAGACTGGTGGGGTGTCAGGTTACAATAGGCCCTTGAAAAGGAGAGACTGATAGGGGTGTCAGGTTACAATAGGCCCCTGAAAAGGAGAGACTGGTGGGGTGTCAGGTTACAATAGGCCCTTGAAAAGGAGAGACTGGTGGGGTGTCAGGTTACAATAGGCCCCTGAAAAGGAGAGACTGGTGGGGTGTCAGGTTACAATAGGCCCCTGAAAAGGAGAGACTGATAGGGGTGTCAGGTTACAATAGGCCCTTGAAAAGGAGAGACTGGTGGGGTGTCAGGTTACAATAGGCCCTTGTAAAGGAGAGACTGGTGGGGTGTGGGATTACAATAGGCCCTTGAAAAGGAGAGACTGGTGGGGTGTCAGGTTACAATAGGCCCTTGTAAAGGAGAGACTGGTGGGGTGTGGGATTACAATAGGCCCTTGAAAAGGAGAGACTGGTGGGGTGTCAGGTTACAATAGGCCCTTGTAAAGGAGAGACTGGTGGGGTGTGGGATTACAATAGGCCCTTGAAAAGGAGAGACTGGTGGGGTGTGGGATTACAATAGGCCCTTGAAAAGGAGAGACTGATAGGGATGTCAGGTTAAAATAGGCCCCTGAAATGGAGAGACTTTTATTTATTTTTATTTCACCTTTATTTAACCAGGTAGGCAAGTTGAGAACAAGTTCTCATTTACAATTGCGACCTGGCAAAGACAAAGCAAAGCAGTTTGACAGATACAACGACACAGAGTTACACATTGAGTAAAACAAACATACAGTCAATAATACAGTATAAACAAGTCTATATACAATGTGAGCAAATGAGGTGAGAAAGGAGGTAAAGGCAAAAAAGGCCATGGTGGCAAAGTAAATACAATATAGCAAGTAAAACACTGGAATGGTAGAATGTGGAAGAATGTGCAAAGTAGAAATAAAAATAATGGGGTGCAAAGGAGCAAAATAAATAAATAAATTAAATACAGTTGGGAAAGAGGTAGTTGTTTGGGCTAAATTATAGATGGGCTATGTACAGGTGCAGTAATCTGTAAGATGCTCTGACAGTTGGTGCTTAAAGCTATTGAGGGAGATAAGTGTTTCCAGTTTCAGAGATTTTTGTAGTTCGTTCCAGTCATTGGCAGCAGAGAACTGGAAGGAGAGGCGGCCAAAGAAAGAATTGGTTTTGGGGGTGACTAGAGAGATATACCTGCTGGAGCGTGTGCTACAGGTGGGAGATGCTATGGTGACCAGCGAGCTGAGATAAGGGGGGACTTTACCTAGCAGGGTCTTGTAGATGACATGGAGCCAGTGGGTTTGGCGACGAGTATGAAGCGAGGGCCAGCCAACGAGAGCGTACAAGTCGCAATGGTGGGTAGTATATGGGGCTTTGGTGATAAAACGGATTGCACTGTGATAGACTGCATCCAATTTGTTGAGTAGGGTATTGGAGGCTATTTTGTAAATGACATCGCCAAAGTCGAGGATTGGTAGGATGGTCAGTTTTACAAGGGTATGTTTGGCAGCATGAGTGAAGGATGCTTTGTTGCGAAATAGGAAGCCAATTCTAGATTTAACTTTGGATTGGAGATGTTTGATATGGGTCTGGAAGGAGAGTTTACAGTCTAACCAGACACCTAATTATTTGTAGTTGTCCACGTATTCTAAGTCAGAGCCGTCCAGAGTAGTGATGTTGGACAGGCGGGTAGGTGCAGGTAGCGAACGGTTGAAGAGCATGCATTTAGTTTTACTTGTATATAAGAGCAATTGGAGGCCACGGAAGGAGAGTTGTATGGCATTGAAGCTTGCCTGGAGGGTTGTTAACACAGTGTCCAAAGAAGGGCCGGAAGTATACAGAATGGTGTCGTCTGCGTAGAGGTGGATCAGAGACTCACCAGCAGCAAGAGCGACCTCATTGATGTATACAGAGAAGAGAGTCGGTCCAAGAATTGAACCCTGTGGCACCCCCATAGAGACTGCCAGAGGTCTGGATAGCAGACCCTCCGATTTGACACACTGAACTCTGTCAGAGAAGTAGTTGGTGAACCAGGCGAGGCAATCATTTGAGAAACCAAGGCTATCGAGTCTGCCGATGAGGATGTGGTGATTGACAGAGTCGAAAGCCTTGGCCAAATCAATGAATACGGCTGCACAGTAATGTTTCTTATCGATGGCGGTTAAGATATCGTTTAGGACCTTGAGCGTGGCTGAGGTGCACCCATGACCAGCTCTGAAACCAGATTGCATAGCAGAGAAGGTATGGTGAGATTCGAAATGGTCGGTAATCTGTTTGTTGACTTGGCTTTCGAAGACCTTAGAAAGGCATGGTAGGATAGATATAGGTCTGTAGCAGTTTGGGTCAAGAGTGTCCCCCCTTTGAAGAGGGGGTTGACCGCAGCTGCTTTCCAATCTTTGGGAATCTCAGACGACACGAAAGAGAGGTTGAACAGGCTAGTAATAGGGGTGGCAACAATTTCGGCTGATCATTTTAGAAAGAAAGGGTCCAGATTGTCTAGCCCGGCTGATTTGTAGGGGTCCAGATTTTTCAGCTCTTTCAGAACATCAGCTGAATGGATTTGGGAGAAGGAGAAATGGGGAAGGCTTGGGCGAGTTGCTGTTGGGGGTGCAGTGCTGTTGACCGGGGTAGGAGTAGCCAGGTGGAAAGCATGGCCAGCCGTAGAAAAATGCTTATTGAAATTCTCAATTATGGTGGATTTATCAGTGGTGACAGTGTTTCCTATCTTCAGTGCAGTGGGCAGCTGGGAGGAGGTGTTCTTATTCTCCATGGACTTTACAGTGTCCCAGAACGTTTTTGGAGTTAGTGTTGCAGGAAGCAAATTTATGCTTGAAAAAGCTAGCCTTGGCTTTTCTAACTGCCTGTGTATAACAGTTTCTAGCTTCCCTGAACAGCTGCATATCACGGGGGCTGTTCGATGCTAATGCAGAACGCCATAGGATGTTTTTGTGTTGGTTAAGGGCAGTCAGGTCTGTGGAGAACCAAGGGCTATATCTGTTCCTGGTTCTAAATTTCTTGAATGGGGCATGTTTATTTAAGATGGTTAGGAAGGCATTTTTTTTTAAATATCCAGGCATCCTCTACTGGACGGGATGAGATCAATATCCTTCCAGGATACCCCGGCCAGATCGATTAGAAAGGCCTGCTCGTTGAAGTGTTTCAGGGAGCGTTTTACAGTGATGAGTGGAGGTTGTTTGACCGCTGAACCCATTACAGATGCAGGCAATGAGGCAGTGATCGCTGAGATCTTGGTTGAAGACAGCAGAGGTGTATTTGGGGGGAAGTTGGTTAGGATGATATCTATGAGGGTGCCCGTGTTTAAGGCTTTGGGGGTACCTGGTAGGTTCATTGATAATTTGTGTGAGATTGAGGGCATCAAGTTTAGATTGTAGGATGGCTGGGGTGTTAAGCATGTTCGAGTTTAGGTCGACTAGCAGCACGAGCTCTGAAGATAGATGGGGGGCAATCAGTTCACATATGGTGTCCAGAGCACAGCTGGAGGCAGAGGGTGGTCTATAGCAGGCGGCAACGGTGAGAGACTTGTTTTTAGAGAGGTGGATTTTTTAAAAGTAGAAGTTCAAATTGTTTGGGTACAGACCTGGATAGTAGGACAGAACTCTGCAGGCTATCTTTGCAGTAGATTGCAACACCGCCCCTTTGGCAGTTCTATCTTGTCTGAAAATGTTGTAGTTTGGAATAAAAATTTCTGAATTTTTGGTGGTCTTCCTAAGCCAGGATTCAGACACAGCTAGAACATCCGGGTTGGCAGAGTGTGCTAAAGCAGTGAATAGAACAAACTTAGGAGGAGGCTTCTAATGTTAACATGCATGAAACCAAGGCTATTACGGTTACAGAAGTCATCAAAAGAGAGCGCCTGGGGAATAGGAGTGGATTTGTAAGTCGCTCTGGATAAGAGCGTCTGCTAAATGACTTAAATGTAAATGTAAATGAGCTAGGCACTGCAGGGCCTGGATTCACCTCTACGTTGCCAGAGGAACATAGGAGGAGAAGAATAAGGGTGCGGCTAAAAGCAATAAGGATTGGTCGTCTAGAACGTCTCGAACAGAGAGTAAAAGGAGGTTTCTGGGGGCGATAAAATAGCATCAAGTTATAATGTACAGACAAAGGTATGGTAGGATGTGAATACAGTGGAGGTAAACCTAGATATTGAGTGATGAAGAGAGATATTGTCTCTAGAAACATCATTGAAACCAGGAGATGTCATTGCATGTGTGGGTGGTGGAACTAATAAGTTGGATAAGGTATAGTGAGCAGGACTAGAGGCTCTACAGTGAAATAAGCCAATAAACACTAACCAGAACAGCAATGGACAAGACATATTGACATTAAGGAGAGGCATCCTTAGTCAAGTGATCAAAAGGGTCCAGTGAGTGGAGAGGTTGGTTGGGGGTCACGGCGATTTAGACAGCTAGCCAGGCCATCGGTAGCAAGCTAGCATAGGATGGAGGTCTATTGTTAGCCACCTCTTGCGTTCCGTCAGTAGATTAGTGGGGTTCCGTGTGGTAGAGGGGATTAATCCAAATCACACAACAACAAAAAATAAAAACAATAGATATAGTTATAGAGGCCCAAGAAGAAACATAATAATAATAAAAATAAATAAATTGTCCGATTGTCTATTCTGAGAGCAGCCGATAAGACAGCTAACGGTTAGCAGGCCGCAGATGGGCGTTCAGGTAACGTCGCGACGGAGGAGCCAGCCGGATAACTCCTTCGGGTAGATAACGTCGGCAGTCCAGTTGTGAAGGCCCGGTGGGGCTCCGCGTAGGCAGTAAAACGGGTCCGGACAGGTGACTGCAGCCCAGGAGTGATTGATGGAACTCAGGAGTGATTGACGGAGCTGGCTAGCTCCGGAGTAATTGATGTTTGCTCCGGGAATCGAAGAAAGCGATAGTCACATGGATAGCAGCTAGCTAGCTGTGAGATCCGGGTATGAATGTCCAGAGAGCAGTTGAAATCCAGGGACATGGAGAGAAAAATTGGTCAGGTATGTTCCGTTCCGAGCCGCACTGCGCCGTACAAAACTGGCGATAGATTTTCGAGCTAAAGGATAGCTGATGACCACAAACCGTGGTTAGCTGAATACTAACGATTTGCCAGTAAAGAAGCTAACTAGCTTCTGAACTAGCTTCTGAACTAGCTTCTGATTAGCTTCTGGATTAGCTTCTGGGCTAGCTTCTGGCTAGCTCCTGGCTAGCTTCTGACTAGTTTCTGGCTAGCTTCTTGGAGTTTCTGGCTAGCTTCTGACTAGCTTCTTGAGGATTGCAGATTTGAGGAAAATAATAATTATTTATAAATATAAATTGGTGAGGCGGGGTTGCAGGAGAGTGTTTGAAGATGAGTTGATGGAAAATAAAAATAAAATGTATGTGAAAAAAGTTGTAATATATATATATATATATACAGCACACGACAAGACGAGGACAAAAGACGTCTGAACTGCTATGCCATCTTGGTCGGCAAGAGGTATAGTGTGGTCAGATTGCTTGCGATTATAGTGTTGGGCCAGAAACCGAAAGGTCACTGGTTCGAATACCCAAGCCGCCAAGGTGAAAATCTGTCTAGGTGCCGTTAAGCAAGGCAGTTAACCCTATTTTGCTATCGGAGAACCGTACTACTATTGTTAATCCTGTAGAACAACACTTTTCACTGCATGTGACAATAATACATTACAATTCTTTCTCAATTACAACATTTAGTTTAACCATGTTGGTTATAAACCTTGTTGACATTCATCCAATGACACCTTGACTTGCATTACATTCTCACTGCAGAAAAACATCCTCATGTTTTTGACCAACCAGAAATGTGACATGTCTGTTTGACAGTTACCCTGAAAGATGCATGTGTGAACTATCTTGTCATCTCTTTGGCTAACCACATTGGAACATTCTAGTCTTTAAGGACATGATCTGGCAGTACAGGTTTCAGCAAAGTATGGAGTAAATGTTTTCAGGAAGGTGTAACCATGACGATAGGAAAGACAGGAGGCAGACTAAACTGCAAGGGCAGCCACCTGAACTACTGTCCTAAAAAGACAAACAGCCACCTGAACTACTGTCCTAAAGAGACAAACAGCCACCTGAACTACTGTCCTACAAAGACAAACAGCATCTACACAAACAGCCACCTGAACTACTGTCCTACAGAGACAAACAGCCACCTGAACTACTGTCCTACAGAGACAAACAGCCACCTGAACTACTGTCCTACAGAGACAAACAGCCACCTGAACTACTGTCCTACAGAGACAAACAGACCCTGAACTACTGTCCTACAGAGACAAACAGCCACCTGAACTACTGTCCTACAGAGACAAACAGCCACCTGAACTACTGTCCTACAGAGACAAACAGCCACCTGAACTACTGTCCTACAAAGACAAACAGCATCTACACAAACAGCCACCTGAACTACTATCCTACAAAGATAAACATCATCTACACAAACAGCCACCTGAACTACTGTCCTACAGAGACAAACAGCATCTACACAAACAGCCACCTGAACTACTGTCCTACAAAGGCAAACAGCCACCTGAACTACTGTCCTACAAAGACAAACAGCCACTTGAACTACTGTCCTACAAAGACAAACAGCATCTGCACAAACAGCCACCTGAACTACTGTCCTACAAAGACAAACAGCCACCTGAAAACAGCATCAGCACACACAAACAGCCACCTGAACTACTGTCCTACAAAGACAAACAGCCACCTGAACTATCCTGTCAAACAGCAAAGACAAACAGCCACCTGAACTACAGTCCTACAAAGACAAACAGCATCAGCACAAACAGCCACCTGAACTACTGTCCTACAAAGACAAACAGCATCTACACAAACAGCCACCTGAACTACTGTCCTACAGAGACAAACAGCCACCTGAACTACTGTCCTACAAAGACAAACAGCATCTACACAAACAGCCACCTGAACTACTGTCCTACAAAGACAAACAGCATCTACACAGAGACAAACCACCTGAACTACTACAAAGTCATCTACACAAACAGCCACCTGAACAGCATCTACAAAGACAAACAAGCCACCTGAACTACTGTCCTACAAAGACAAACAGCATCTACACAAACAGCCACCTGAACTACTGTCCTACAAAGACAAACAGCATCTACACAAACAGCCACCTGAACTACTGTCCTACAAAGACAAACAGCATCTACACAAACAGCCACCTGAACTACTGTCCTACAAAGACAAACAGCATCTACACAAACAGCCACCTGAACTACTGTCCTACAAAGACAAACAGCCACCTGAGCCACTACTACTGTCCTACAAAGACAAACAGCATCTACACAAACAGCCACCTGAACTACTGTCCTACAGAGACAAACAGCCACCCACCTGAACTACTGTCCTACAGAGACAAACAGCCTACACAAACAACTACTGTCCTACAAAGACAAACAGCCACCTGAACTACTGTCCTACAAAGACAAACAGCATCTACACAAACAGCCACCTGAACTACTGTCCTACAAAGACAAACAGCATCTACACAAACAGCCACCTGAACTACTGTCCTACAAAGACAAACAGTATTGTAAACAGCCATCTACACAAACATCCACCTGAAATACTGTCCTACAAAGACAAACAGCATCTACACAAATAGTGAATCTGACAAAAATGGCTTTACAGTTTGTTTTCTTGTCCATGACCACTGATCTGACCTATAACCCCTAAGTACTGATACTACACTCTGCCTTGGTCTGACCTTAAACAGCTGTCTGGGTAATGAAACAGCAAAGAGCAGCATCTAGAAATCTAAATGTGTTGATCCAGATCAATTGTTGTTTTTCTGTTTGACGGAAACAATTTGAGTTCTAACTACATTCCAACTGTATTTAATGGTGTTATGTAGTTGTGTTGTCATGTTGTATTGTAGTATCCCTCAACTGTTTTTAATGGTGATATGTAGTTGTTTTGTCATGTATTGTAGTAACCCTCAACTGTATTTAATGGTGTTATGTAGTTGTGTTGTCATGTTGTGAAAGTTGTATTGTAGCAGGCCTAACCCTCAACATTTTCTGGTGATGGAGTGAGACACAGACAAGACACAGACACAGCAACAGAATAGGATATGATGGAGAGAGAAACCAGACAAGACACAGAGACAGCAACAAACGACACAGAGAAAGTGATGGAGAGAGACAGAAGAATAGATTTCCAGACAGTTGTAGAATGTATTCCAAGTCACATTGTAAGAGCTGTAAAGAGAGAGGGAGAGAGAACAGGCAGAACCTGATATGTAAATGAGCAGAGCAAATGAAAGTAACTTTTGACGACCTGATGATCATTCAGACTCTGTTTCTATTGAGAGATAAAAGGTAAGACGACGTATTTATATATGTGTTATTTCATTATGTATATTCATATAGTTGATGATATTGTTATGTGTATTCATATAGTTGATGATATTGTTATGTGTATTCATATAGTTGATGATGTTGTTATGTGTATTCATATAGTTGATGATATTGTTATGTGTATTCATATAGTTGATGATATTGTTATGTGTATTCATATAGTTGATGATATTGTTATGTATTCATATGTATTCATATAGTTGATGATATTGTTATGTGTATTCATATAGTTGATGATATTGTTATGTGTGTTCATATAGTTGATGATGTTGTTATGTGTATTCATATAGTTGATGATATTGTTGGTGGACAGTGTTATAATAGTCCCACTCTCCTTAAAATGTTTTGATATAAATTAAATGCTTCGGGTGAATTTGTTCCGTGCCCATCTGTGTGCCCCAAGGTGATCACTCCTACACTATCTAGAATCTAAAAGGGTTCTTTGGCTGTCCCCATAGGAAAACCCTTTGTAGAACCCTTTTTGGTACTAGTAGAACCCTTTTGGGTTCCATGAAGAACCCTTTCCACAGAGGGTTCTACATTGAAGCCAGAAGCGTTCTACCTGGAACCCAAAAGCGTCTCCTATGGGGACAGCCGGAGGACCTGTTTGGAACCCTTTAGTCTACGAGTGTACTGTATCATAGGTCTATAGACCAGGGTTATCTCCTACTGTATCATAGGTCTATAGACCAGGGTGATCTCCTACTGTATCATAGGTCTATAGACCAGGGTGATCTCCCTGTATCATAGGTCTATGGACCAGGGGTGATCTCCACTGTATCATAGGTCTATAGACCAGGGTGATCTCCTACTGTATCATAGGGTGATCTCTGTATCATAGGTCTATAGACTAGGGTGATCTCCTACTGTATCATAGGTCTATAGACCAGGGTGATCTCCTACTGTATCATAGGTCTATAGACCAGGGTGATCTCCTACTGTATCATAGGTCTATAGACCAGGGTGATCTCCTACTGTATCATAGGTAGACCAGGGTGATCTCTACTGTATCATAGGTCTATAGACCAGGTGATCTCCTACTGTATCATAGGTCTATAGACCAGGGTGATCTCCTACTGTATCATAGGTCTATAGACCAGGGTGATCTCCTACTGTATCATAGGTCTATAGACCAGGTGATCTCCTACTGTATCATAGGTCTATAGACCAGGGTGATCTCCTACTGTATCATAGGTCTATAGACCAGGGTGATCTCCTACTGTATCATAGGTCATAGGTCTGTATCATATAGACTTGTCTTCTCAAAACAGCCTTAAAACACAACAAGCAACAAACTAGTATTTTCTCTTTCTAATCTAATGTTAATGCTTTTCACTCAGGGAGGTTTGTTGTGTGAAAGAGATACAAATATATATGGTGGAAAGCCTAACAACAAATTACACTTCCTCAAAACAGTTTTAGTGTATTCATTCGTGCCCCTTTAGCAAAACGTTTGGCGACAGAAACCGTTTAGGTCACGTTGTACAGTTTTTAGAGTAAACTGTTTATACAACATTTTAAAACTGTTGGCTGTGGAGTAAACTAATGAATACATCCCAGGTTGTAGCCTACGACTCGGCATGTTGATAGCTGCCTGATGCTGAAACCTGATTGTAGCCTGAGGGGTAAACTATGATACTAGCTAGATATACTGGTTTTCTAAAGTTAGCCAGATTCAGTTAGCTTCACATTCCAGCTCAGGCCTCACCCATCAGAATTTACAGAGTGCTAGTCAACAGGAAGGTGCTCTCTCAGCAGAATGGAAAATATCTCAATGACTTGTCATGTTCTGGTTGTGAATTCAGACTACAATTGTTACGCAATTCATGTATGTTTTGTTCTATAAAGTGCATATTTATTTCAAAAATCTCATTTTACATTGGCATGTTATGTTCAGTAGTTCCAAAAACATGTGGCAATTTTTACAGAGAGCCACATCAATTTACAGAAATACTATAAATGTTGATGAAAATACAAGTGTTATGGAACTTAGATCCACTCCTCCTTAATGCAACCGCGGTGTCAGATTTAAAAAACTTTACGGAAAAAGTTTTAAAAAGCAATAATTTAAGGAGCTCAGAGCCCAAACTAGCCAAAAGAAATATCAGCCATGTTGCGCAGTCAACATTAGTCAGAAATAATAGCGTTATAAATATTCACTTACCTTTGATGATCTTCGTCAGAATACACTCCCAGGAATCCCAGTTCCACAATAAATGTTTGATTTGTTCAATAAAGTTCATCATTGATGTCCATATACCTCCTTTTGTTAGGGAGTTTGGTAAACAAATCGTTGCATTTTCAACTTCCAGCTGAGAGGTCAGACGAAAATTCAAAAAAGTTAGATTACTGGTCGTAGAAACATATCAAACGTTGTATAGAATCAATCGTTAGTATGTTTTTATCATAAATGTTCAATAATGTTCCAACCGGAGAATTCCATAGAATTCTGTAGAAAAGCCATGTTAAGAGAGCTAACTCTCGTGACCCGCGTCATCAGCCTGTGACACTCTGCCAGACCACTGACTCAAAGAGCCTTTATAGTAGAAGCCTCAAACAAGTTTCTAAAGACGGTTGACATTATTGGAAGCCTTAGGAAGTGCAAATTGACCCCATAGACATTGTGTTTTCGATAGGCCAAGCTTTGAAAACTACAAACCTCAGATTTCCCACTTCCTGGTTGGATTTTTCTCAGGTTTTTGACCTGCCATATGAGTTCTGTTATACTTGCAGACATGATTCAAACAGTTTTAGAAACATTAGAGTGTTTTCTATCCAAATCAAATAATATGCATATATTAGCATCTGGGACTGAGTAGGAGGCAGTTTACTCTGGGCACACGTTACATCCAAAAGTGAAAATGCTGCCCCCTATCCCAAAGATGTTAACTAACCTCCAGATGAGCTTCAATGCCATACAACTCTCCTTCCGTGGTCTCCAACTGCTCTTAAAAGCAAGAAAAACTACATGCATGCTCTTCAACTGATCTCTGTCCGCACCTACCCTCCCGTCCAGCTTCACTACTCTGGATGGTTCTGACTTCAAATACCTATGTGTCTGGTTAGACTGTAAACTCTACTTCCAGACTCACATTAAACATCTCCAATTCTAAATTAAATATATAATCGGCTTCCTATTTCGCATCAAAGCATCCTTCGCTCATGCTGCCAAACATACCCCGTAAAACTGACCATCCTACCGATCCTCGACTTTGGCGATGTCATTTACAAAATAGCCTCCAACACTCTACTCAGCAAACTGGATGTAGTCTATCACAGTGCCATCCGCTTTGTCACCAAAGCCCCATATACTACCCACCACTGCGAACTGTATGCTGTTGTTGGCTGGCCCTCGCTTCATACTCGTCGCCAAACCCACTGGCTCCAGGTCATCTACAAGTCTCTGCTAGTTAAAGCCCCGCCTTATCTCAGCTCACTGGTCCCCATAGCAGCACCCACCCATAGCACACGTTCCACTGGTCACCCCAAAGCCAATTCCTCCTTTGGCAGCCTTTCCTTCCAGTTCTCTGCTGCCAATGACCAGAACGAACTGCAAAATCTCTGAAGATGGATACTCTACCTCCCTCACTGGCTTTATTAGGCACCTGCTTTCAGAGCAGCTCACAGATCACTGCACCTGTACATAGCTCATCTGTAAATAGCCCATTCAATCTACCTCATCCTCATACTGTATTTATGTATTTATTTTGCTCCTTTGCACCCCAGTATTTCAACTTGCACATTAATCTTCTGCACATCCTACCATTGAGTGTTTAAGCAGTGTTGTAGCAGTGTTACTATAATGTAATTACTTTGCCACCATGGCCAATTTATTGCCTTACTCTCTTATCCTGCCTCATTTGCACATTCTGTATATAGATGTATATAGATGTATTACTGTATTATTGATTGTATGTTTGTTTATTCCATGTGTAACCCTATATTGATGTGTCGAACTGCTTTGCTTTATCTTTGAACAGGTCGCAGTTGCAAATGAGACTTGTTCTTAACTAGCCTACCTGGTGAAATAAATCAAATTTAAAAAATGCTGCAAGGAGGCATGAGGACTGCAGATGGGCATGGGCACAAATTCCAATGTCCTACAGACACCTAAGACAGCTCTATAGGGAGACAGACAGCTGATCATCCTTACAGTGGCAGACCACGTGTAACAACCCCAGCACAGGATCCGAACATCACACCTGCGGGACAGGTGGCAACAATAACTGCCCGAAAGTCATACACCAGGAATGCACAATCCCTCCATCAATGCTCAGACTGTCTGCAATAGGCTGAGAGAGGCTGGACTGGGGCTTGTAGGCCTGTTGAAAGGCAGGTCCTCACAGACATCACCGGCAACAACGTTACCTACGGGCACAAACCACTGTCACTGGACCAGACAGAACTGGCAAAAGTGCTCTTCACTGACGAGCCGCGGTTTTGTCTCATCAGGGTTGATGTCCGGGGTGTTTGTCGGATTTGTGTTTATCGTCAAGGAATGAGCGTTACACCGAGGCCTGTATTTTGGAGTGGGATCGATTTGGAGGTGGAGGGTCCGTTATTGTCTGGGGCGGTTTGTCACTGCATCATTGGACTGAGCTTGTTGTCATTGCAGGCAATCTCAACGCTGTGCATTAAAGGGAAGACATCCTCCTCCCTCATGTGGTAATCTTCCTGCAGGCTGATCCTGACATGACAATGCCACCAGCCATACTGCTCGTTCTGTGCATGATATCCTGCAAAACAGGAATGTTAGTGTTCTGCCATAGCCAGCGAAGAGCCCGGATCTCAATCCCATTGAGCATGTCTGGGACCTGTTGGATCGGAGGGTGAGGACTAGAGCCATTCCCCCCCAGAAATGTCCAGGAACTTGCAGGTGCCTTGGTGGAAGAATGGCGTAACATCTCCCAGCAAGAACTGGAAAATCTGGTGCAGTCCATGAGGAGGAGATGCACTGCAGTACTTAATGCAGCTGGTGGCCACACCAGATACTGACTGTTACTTTTGATTTTGAGCCCCCCTTTGTTCAGGGACACATTATTAATTTCTGTTAGTCACATGTCTGTGGAACTTGTTCAGTTTATGTGTCAGTTGTTGAATGTTAAGTTCATACAAATACTTACACATGTTAAGTTTGCTGAAAATAAACGCAAATGACAGTGAGAGGACGTTTCTTTATTTGCTGAGTTCATGTAGCTCTGTAGGTTAGCAGAAAAACCTTGAAATCAGCCCTTGCCTTAACAGTAAGCAAATGTAGAGAGACTAGCGCTGGGAGTAATATGATAAACATTTTTTGGTTCTAGTCAAGATTCTTGCAGCCGTATTTAGCACTAACTGAAGTTTATTTGTGGGTTTTTTAAGTATAGCATTGCAGTAGTCTGACCTAGAAGTGACAAAAGCATGGATACATTTTCCTGCATAATTTTTGGACAGAAAATGTCTGATTTTTGCAATGCTACGTAGATGGAAAAAAGCTGTCCTTGAAACAGTCTTGATATGTTTGTCCAATGAGAGATCAGGGTCCAGAGTAACGCCGAGGTCCTTCACAGTTTTATTTGAGATGACTGTACAACCATCAAGATTAATTGTCAGATTCAACAGAAGATCTCTTTGTTTCTTGGGACCTAGCATCTCTGTTTTGTCCGAGTTTAAAAAGTAGAACATTTGCAGCCATCCACTTCCTTATGTCTGAAACACAGGCTTCCAGTGAGGGTAATTTTGGGGCTTCACCATGTTTCATTGAAATGTACAGCTGTGTGTCATCCGCATAGGAGTGAAAGTTAACATTATGTTTTCGAATGACATCCCCAAGAGGTAAAATATATAGTGAAAACAATAGTGGTCCTAAAACGGAACGTTGAGAATCACCGAAATTTATAGTTGATTTGTCAGAGGACAAACCATCCACAGAGACAAACTGATATCTTTCTTTCCGACAGATGAGATCTAAACCAAGTCAGAACTTGTCCGTGTAGACCAATTTGGGTTTCCAATCTCCCCAAAAGATTGTGGTGATTGATGATATCAAAAGCAGCACTAAGGTCTAGGAGCACGAGGACAGATGCAGAGCATCGGTCTGACGACATTAAAAGGTCATTTACCACCTTCACAAGTGCAGTCTCAGTGCTATGATGGGGTCTAAAACCAGACTGAAGCATTTCATACACATTGTTTGTCTTCAGGAAGGCAGTGAGTTGCTGCGCAACAGCTTTTTTCTAAAAAATTTGAGAGGAATGCGAGATTCGATATAGGCCGATAGTTTTTTATATTTTCTGGGTCAAGGTTTGACTTTTTAAAGAGAGGCTTTATTACTGCCACTTTTAGTGAGTGTGGTACACATCTGGTGGATAGAGAGACGTTTATTATGTTCAACATAGGAGGGCCAAGCACAGGAAGCAGCTCTTTCAGCAGTTTAGTTGGAATAGGGTCCAGTATAAATTGAAGGTTTAGAGGCCATGATTATTTTCATCATTGTATCAAGAGATATAGTACTAAAACACTTGAGTGTCTCTCTTGATCCTAGGTCCTGGCAGAGTTGTGCAGACTCAGGACAATTGAGCTTTGGAGGAATGTGCAGATTTAAAGAGGAGTCTGTAATTTGCTATCTAATGATCATGATCTTTTCCTCAAAGACGTTCATGAAATTATCACTGCTGAAGTGAAATACATCTTCTCTTGGGGAATGCTGCTTTTAGTTAGCTTTGCGACCGTATCAAAATCAAAATTTTGGATTGTTCTTATTTTCCTCAAATAAGTTGGAAAAATAGGATAATCGAGCAGCAATGAGCGTTCTTCGATTCTGCACAGTACTGTCTTTCCAAGCTAGTCGGAAGACTTCCAGTTTGGTGTGGCACCATTTCCGTTCCAGTTTTCTGGAAGCGTGCTTCAGAGCTCAGGTATTTTCTGTATACAAGGGAGCAAGTTTTTAGTTTTTAGGGGTGCGACTGCATCTAGGGTATTGCGCAAGGTTAAATTTAGTTCCTCAGTTAGGTGATTAACTGGTTTTTGTCCTCTGACGTCCTTGGGTAGGCAGAGGGTGTCTGGAAGGGCATCAAGGAATCTTTGGGTTGTCTGAGAATTTATAGCACAACTTTTGATGATCCTTGGTTGGGGTCTAAGCAGATTTTTTATTACAACTGCAAACATCATAATAAGGTGGTCCGATAGTCCAGGATTGTGAGGAAAACATTAAGATCCACAACATTTATTCCATGGGACAAAACTAGGTCTAGAGTATGACTGTGGCAGTGAGTAGGTCCAGAGAAATGAGTTGATGATGGCTTCAAAGCCTTTTGGAGTGGGTCTGTGGACTTTTCCATGTGAATATTAATGTCACAAAAAAATAGAATATTATCTGCCATGACTGAGCTTTGGAGGAATACGCAGATTTAAAGAGGAGTCTGTAATTTGCTTTCTAATGATCATGATCTTTTCCTCAAAGAAGTTATTATCACTGCTGAAGTGAAATACATCTTTTCTTGGGGAATACTGCTTTTTAGTTAGGTCCGATAGGCCCGATAGGAATTCAGGGAACTCAGTGAGGAACGCTGTATATGTCCCAGGAGGCCTGTAAACAGTAGCTATAAAAAGTGATTGAGTAGGCTGCATAGATTTCATGACAAGAAGCTCAATAGACGAAATGTCGGGGGTTTTTGTAAATTGAAATTTGCTATCGTAAATGTTAGCAACACCTCCGCCTTTGCGGGATGCGCAGGGAATATGGTCACTAGTGTAACCAGGAGGTGAGGCCTCATTTAACACAGTACATTCATCAGGGTTAAGCCATGTTTCAGTCAGGTCAATCACATGAAGATTATGTTCAGTGATTAGTTCATTGACTATAACTGCCTTGGAGGTGAGGGATCTAATATTAAGCAGCCCTATTTTGGGATGTGAGGTATCAAAGTCTCATTCAATAATGACAGTAATGGAGGAGGTCTTTATTTCAGTGAGATTGCTAAGACGAACATTGTCATGGTTAGTTTTGCCAAACCTAGGTTGAGGCAGAGGGGATAGCTGAGCTGACTACACTGACTGTGCTAGTGTCAGACTCTACTTAGCTTGCAGGCTTGCTAACAGCCTGCTGCCTGGCCTGCACCCTATTTCATTGTGCAGCTAGGAGAGTTATAGAGCCCTGTCTATGTTGGTAGATAAGATGAGAGCACCCTCCAGCTAAGATGGAGTCTGCCACTCCTCAACAGGCCAGGCTTGGTCCTTTTGTGGGTGAGTCCCAGAAAGAGGGCCAATTATCTACAAATTCTGTCTTTTGGGATGGGCAGAAAACAGTTTTCAACCAGCGACTGAGTTGTGAGACTCTGCTGAAGAGATCATCACTCCCCCCTAACTGGGAGGGGGCCAGAGATAATTACTCGATGCTGACACAACTGTCTAGCTGATTTACACGCTGAAGCTAAGTTGCGCTTGGTGACCTGTGATGGTTTCATCCTAACATCGTTGGTGCCGATGTGGATAACAATATCCCTATACTCTCTACACTTGCCAGTTTTAGTTTTAGCCAGCACCATCTTCAGATTAGCTTAAACCTCTCTAGGGGGTGTGGGATGCTAATGTCCCACCTGGCCAACTTCCAGTGAAATTGCAGAGCACCAAATTCAAAAACAAAAAAAACTCAAAATAAAAATTCATAAAACATACAAGTGTTTTACATTGGTTTAAAGATAAACTTCCAACCACAGTGTCAGATTTCAAAAAGCTTTATGGCGAAAGCATACCATGCGATTATCTGAGGTCAGCGCTCAGCATACAAAACATTACAAACAGTAACCAGCCAAGTAGAGGAGAAAGAAAAGTAATAGTGATAAACTTAACCTCTTGAAACTCCCCATCCCGGATCCGGGATCGTGACTAAAGCCTCAGGCTCATTAGCATAACGCAACGTTAACGATTTCTGAAAATCGCAAATAAAATGAAAATAATGCGCCTACTCTCAAGCTTAGCCTTTTCTTAACAACACTGTCATCTCAGATTTTCAAAATATGCTTTTGAACCATAGCAATTGACTAATTTGTGTAAGAGTATGCTAAGCTAGCTTAGCATTTTGAGTAGCATTTAGCACGCAACATTTTCGCAAAACGAGATAACCAAATAAATAAATTCATTTACCTTTGAAGAGCTTCGGATGTTTTCAATGAAGAGACTCTCAGTTACATAGCAAATGCGCAGTTTTTCCTGAAAGCGTCTGTGTGTAGGAGAAATCGCTCCGTTTTGTACATCGCATCTGGCTACCGAAACGAACCGAAAATTCAGTTACCTACAACGTCAAACTTTTTCCGAATTAACTCCATAATATCGACTGAAACATGGCAAACGTTGTTTGGAATCAATCCTCAAGGTGTTTTTTCACATATCTCTTCATTGATATATTGTTCGTGGAAGCCTGCATTCTTCTCTGAATTCTGTGGAAAAATACTTGCAGCTGACTTTTGCGCACCAATTTCGGCGCAGGACACCGGGCGGACACCTGGTAAATGTGGTCTCTTATGGTCAATCTTCCAATGATATGCCTACAAATACGTCACAATGCTGCAGACACCTTGGGGAAATGACAGAAAGGGCAGACTTACTCCTCTCGCATTCACAGCCATATAAGGAGACAATGGAAAACAGAGCCTCAAAAATCCTGCTCATTTCCTGGATGCCGTCTCATCTTGGTTTTGCCTGAAGCTCACGTTCTAGGGCACGCACAGAAAATATCTTTGCAGTTCTGGAAACGTCAGAGTGTTTTCTTTCCAAAGCTACCAATTATATGCATAGTCGAGCATCTTTTGTGACAAAATATTGCGCTTAAAACGGGCACGTCTTTTATCCAAAAATGATATAGCGCCCCTAGAGTTTCAAGAGGTTAATCACTTACCTTTGATGATCTTTGTATGGTTGCACTCACAAGACTCCCATTTACCCAATAAATGTTTGTTTTGTTCAATAAAGTCCCTCATTTTATCCAAAATCCTCAGTTTTGTTGACGTGTTTTGTTCAGTAAACCAAGGCAGTCACAACAGAAAAATCCAAAAAGTATCAATAAAGTTCATAGACATTGTCAAACAATGTTTATAATCAATCCTCAGGTTGTTTTGCAGTGATAATAATCAATAATATTTCAACCGGACAATAGCTTCCTCAATATAAAAGAAAAACAAGAAAGGTGCGCTTTCGGTCGTGCGTAGCATAAAGCTCTTGGGACTTCCCACTATCCACTGACTCTTACGCCCTCATTTTTCGCAATACAAGCCTGTAACAATTACTAAAGACCGTTGACTTCTAGTGGAAGCCATAGGAAGTGCAATCGGAGTCCTAAGTGTTTGGATACTGTTTAGGCAGTCAATGGAAAACAACATAAAAATCCCACTTCCTGGATGGATTTTCTTTACGTTTTCGCCTGCCATATCAGTTCTCTTATACTCACAGACATTATTTTAACAGTTTTGGAAACTTTAGAGTGTTTTCTATCCAAATCTTTTCACCCGGATGATTGGTTTTAAGTCTAATACAACGTGTAATGGAGTCGCCAATGACTAGGGTTTTCAATTTGCCAGAGCTAATGGTGGGAGGCTTCGGCGTCTCAGACCCTGTAACGGTTGGAGTAGAGACCAGAGAAGGCGCGGCCTCTGACTCCAACTCGTTGCTTAACTTCACTGGGGTAGGGGGCAGCATTCGGAGATTTTGAAGAAAAAGGTGCTCTGTTGTTTTGAATTTGGCGCCCTGCAATTTCACTGGCTGTTGTTGAGGTGGACGCTAGCGTTGTCCGGCTGCGGGGACCGTGCGAGGGATTTATACTACTATCTGTACTCACTGGTGGCACAGACACTGTTTCATCCCTTGCCTAATGATTGCGTCTGAAGCTGGGCTTGCAGCACAGCTATTCTCGCCGTAAGGCGATCGTTATCCTGTATATAATGAGTACAGCGACTGCAATTAGAAGGCATCATGTCAATGTAACTACTTAGCTTCGGCTGGTGGAGGTCCTGACAAACCACGTCCAGATAAAGCGTCCAGAGTGAAAAAGTTGAATGGGAAAAAAGTTGAGTGAGAGAAAACCAAAATATAAACGTAATTAAAAAGTAAAAAAATGTAAAGTTGTCAGGTAGGGTAAGGTTATCAACAAAATGCACAGCAGCACTTAAACAAGTCTGTAAGTTGTGAACGTAAATGACGTCCGCTGTGCTAATGTCAACTGTGCTGAAATCAATGATTTCATGGCCCCAAGCCTCCAGTGATGATCCATGTCCCAAAGCCTCCAGTGATGATCCATGGCCCCAAGCCTCCAGTGATGATCCATGGCCCGTAGCCTGCAGTGATGATCCATGGCCCGAAGCCTCCTGTGATGATGCATGGCACGAAACCTCCAGTGATGATCCATGGCCCAAAGCCTCCAGTGATGATCCATGGCCCAAAGCCTCCAGTGATGAACCATGGCCCGAAGCCTCCTGTGAGGATCCATAGCCCGGAACCTCCTGAAACTGTACACGGTCTGGAGTCTCATGTGATGATCCACGTTCCGGAGTCCCCGGCGACGATCCACGGTCCGGAGTCCCCGGCGACGTTCCAAGGTCCGGAGTCTCCGGCGACGACACACGGTCCAGAGCCTCTGGTGACGATCCACAGTCCGGTTCACGGAGGGATCAGCGAGCGGAGCGGGGCTACATCCTGAACCTGAGCCACCACCGAGGCTAGATGTCGACCCGGTCCCTCCCCTAAAGAGTCAGGTTTTGCGGCCGGAGTCTGCACCTTGGGGGGGGGGGGTACTGTCAAGCCCTGACCTTAGAGCCTTTTTATTTCTCTATTTGGTTAGGTCAGGTTGTGATTTGGGTGGGCATTCTAGTTTCTATATTTCTTTGTTGGCCTGGCATGGTCCCAATCAGAAGCAGCTGTCTATCGTTGTCTCTGATTGGGGATTATACTTAGGCAGCCTTTTTTCCACCTTTCCACCACAGTTTGTGGGATCTTGATTTTGGTAAGTTGACTATGTGCACGCCAGTAGCTTTAGGTTTCGTTTGTGCTTTATTGTTTTGTTTGGTGAGTTTCGATTAATTAAAATATGTGGAACTTTAAGCACGCTGCGCCTTGGTCCCTTCATTTCAATGAGCGTGACATACTGTCTATAACTACCTTAACAAACAGTGAATTATTATTATTATTATTGTTGTTGTTGTACTGTATATAACTATCTAAACAAACAGTGACTTGTTATTATTATTATTGTTGTTGTACTGTCTATAACTACCTTAACAAACAGTGACTTATTATTATTATTATTATTATTGTTGCTGTACTGTCTATAACTACCTTAACAAACAGTGACTTATTATTATTATTATTATTATTATTATTATTGTTGCTGTACTGTCTATAACTACCTTAACAAACAGTGACTTATTATTATTATTATTGTTGCTGTACTGTCTATAACTACCTTTACCATCAGTGACTTATTATTATTATTGTTTTTGTTGCTGTACTGTCTATAACTACCTTAACAAACAGTGACTTATTAGTATTATTGTTTTTGTTGCTGTACTGTCTATAACTACCTTAACAAACAGTGACTTATTATTATTATTATTATTGTTGCTGTACTGTCTATAACTACCTTAACAAACAGTGACTTATTATTATTATTATTATTGTTGCTGTACTGTCTATAACTACCTTAACAAACAGTGACTTATTATTATTATTATTATTATTATTATTATTATTGTTGCTGTACTGTCTATAACTACCTTAATAAACAGTGACTTATTATTAGTACAGACAGTTACCATGGAGAAGAGATGTCACATCTACATATTCATGTGATTGCATTTAACCACCTGACTGTTTCTATGTCTGTTAGTAAATGTTTTATAAGAGAAAATTAATAATTGAGAGCAAATGACATTCAAGAATTACTGTGTTAACCACAACCAACTTGTTGGTTCTCTGTTTTGGGGTCAGTGCTCTAAAATGAGTCTCTCTAGGGAGAGAGAGGAGGGGGGCCCTGCCCCTAAAATGAGTCTCTCTGGGGAGAGAGAGGATGGGAGCCCTGACTCTAAAATGAGTCACTCTGGGGAACATGTCATCAAAACTAAGAGGTGAGCTGACAATATTGTTTAAGAATTTATTTTCAAAAACGCTATACTGAAAACAAATCACGTTTGTGTTTTTTCATCATAAATGATTGTTGGTGGCTTCAATATAACTATTGTAGACTTGAGATTTTAAAACCATTATTTAGCTGGAATGGAATCTTGGTATCCTGTATATTAGACTGTGATATGTGGTTGTCTCACCTAGATATCTATATATCCATTATTTAACAGGAATGTTGGTATCCTGTATATTAGACTGTGATATGTGGTTGTCTCACCTAGATATCTATATATCCATTATTTAACAGGAATGTTGGTATCCTGTATATTAGACTGTGATATGTGGTTGTCTCACCTAGAGATAGATATATATATATATATTATTTAACAGGAATGTTGGTATCCTGTATATTAGTGTAACGGTTTTTCTGTAGGCGAAAGAGAGTAGGACCAAAATGCAGCGTGTACATTGCAATCCATGTTTAATCAAAAACGTAAACACGAATCAATACAAAATACTACAAAAAACAAGAACGTAATAAACGTAACGAAAACCGAAACAGCCTATACTTATGTAAACTAACACAGCGACAGGAACAAGGACACTAAGGACAATCACCCACGAAAAACACAAAGAATATGGCTGCCTAAATATGGTTCCCGATCAGAGACAACGATAATCACCTGACTCTGATTGAGAACCGCCTCAGGCAGCCAATGACTATGCTATACACCCCACACAACCCCAAGACGAAACACACCACAAATAAACCCATGTCACACCCTGGGCTGACCCAATAAATGAAGATAAACATAATAAATATAGACCAGGGCGTGACAGAACCCCCCCCCTTAGGTGCGGACTCCCGGACGAACATCAAAACAATAGGGAGGGTCCGGGTTGGCGTCTGTCCATGGTGGCGGCTCCGGCGCGGGACGTGGAACCCACTCTATAAATGTCTTTGTCCCCCCTCCTCGCGTCCTAGGATAGTCCACCTTCGCCGCCGACAATGGCCTCGTAGTCCTCAGCCAGAATCCCACTGGACTGAGGGGCAGCTCGGGACTGAGGGGCAGCTCGGGACAGAGGGGCAGCTCGGGACAGAGGGGCAGCGCGGGACAGAGGGGCAGCTCGGGGCAAAGACAGCTCGGGACTGAGGGGAAGCTCAGCACTGAGAGGAAGCTCGGGACTGAGAGGAAGCCCGGCACTGAGAGGAAGCCCAGCACTGAGAGGAAGCCCAGCACTGAGAGGAAGCCCAGCCAGGTATTTGGATCCGACAGATCCTGGCTGGTTGACAGTTCTGGCAGATCCTGGCTGGTTGACAGATCTGGAAGAGTCTGGTTGACTGGCAGATCTGGAAGAATCTGGTTGACTGGCAGATCTGGAAGAATCTGGTTGACTGGCAGATCCGGAAGAGTCTGGCTGACTGGCAGATCCGGAAGAGTCTGGCTGACTGGCAGATCCGGAAGAGTCTGGCTGACTGGCAGATCCGGAAGAGTCTGGCTGACTGGCAGATCCGGAAGAGTCTGGCTGACTTGCAGATCTGGAAGAGTCTGGCTGACTGGCAGATCTGGAAGAGTCTGGCAGATCTGGAAGAGTCTGGCTGACTTGCAGATCTGGAAGAGTCTGGCTGACTGGCAGATCTGGAAGAGTCTGGTTGACTTTCAGATCTGGAAGAGTCTGGTTGACTGGCAGATCTGGAAGAGTCTTGCTGACTGGCAGATCTGGAAGAGACTGGTTGACTGGCAGATCTGGAAGAGTCTGGTTGACTGGCAGATCTGGAAGAGTCTGGTTGACTGGCAGATCTGGAAGAGTCTGGTTGACTGGCAGATCTGGAAAAGTCTGGTTGACTGGCAGATCTGGAAGAGTCTGGTTGTCTGGCAGATCTGGAAGAGTCTGGCTGACTGGCAGATCTGGAAGAGTCTGGCTGACTGGCGGATCCTGATAGACTGACGGCTCTGGCTGCTTCATGCTGACTGGCGGGTCTGGCTGCTCCATGCTGACTGGCGGCTTTGGCTGCTCCATGCAGATTGGCAGCTCTGGCAGCTCCTTGCAGACTGGCAGCTCCATGCAGACTGACAACTCCTTGCAGACTGACAGCTCCTTGCAGACTGACAGCTCCTTGCAGACTGACAGCTCCATGCAGACTGACAGCTCCATGCAGACTGGCAGCTCCGGCTGCTCCATGCAGACTGACAGCTCCATGCAAACTGACAGCTCCGGCTGTTCCATGTAGACTGACAGCTCTGGCTGCTCCATGCAGACTCACAGCTCGGGCTGCGATAAACAGGCGGGAGACTCCAGCAGCCCTGTAGAGGAGGAAAGCTCTGGCTGCGCAAACAGGTGGGAGACTCCAGCAGCGCAGGAGAGGAAGAAGGCTCTGGCTGCGCTAAACAGGCGGGAGACTCCAGCAGCGCTGTAGAGGAGGAAGGCTCCGACAGCGCTGAACAGGCGTGAGGTTCCGGCAGTGCAGGAGAGGCGAGGCGCACTGTAGGCCTGATGCGTGGTGTTGGCACTGGTGGTACTGGGCCGAGGACACGCACAGGAAGCCTGGTGCGGGGAGCTGCCACCGGAGGGCTGGTGTGGAGGTGACACAGGATGGGCTAGACCGTGAAGGCGTACTGGAGATCTTGAGAGCAGTGTTGGCACCGGACGTGCAAGGCTAGGGATGTGCACAGGAGGCCTGGTGCGTGAGGCTGGCACCAACTTCACCAGCCGACTAACACGCACCTCAGGACGAGTAATGGAACGCTGACCCAGGTGCCATCAAATCCCTGACACGTTCAGTCGGCGATTCCATGCAAAAATCACCAACACAGCAACTCCCTCATTTCTCTCTCCTCCAATTTCCCCATTAACTCCTTCACAGTCTCTGCTTCGCTCACCTCCAACACCGGTTCTGGTCTCTTCCTTGGCTCCTCATGATAAACAGGGAGAGTGGGCTCAGGTCTGACTCCTGACTCTGCCACACTCTCACTGAGCCTCCCCCAAGAAATCTTTTGGGGCTGACTCTCGGGCTTCCATCCGCGTCGCTGCCTCCTCATACCAGCGCCTCTCAGCTCACCGCCTCCAGTTCTTCTTTGGGGCGGCGATATTCTCCAGGCTGATCCCAAGGTCCTTCTCCGAATAATTTGTCTTCCCATGTCGATTCCTCCTTTCGCTGCACCTGCCTGTTAACACGCTGCTTGGTCCGTTTGCGGTGGGTGATTCTGTAACGGTTTTCTGTAGGCGAAAGAGAGTCAGACCAAAATGCAGCGTGTAGATTGCGATCCATGTTTAATCAAAAAACGTAAACACGAATCAATACAAAATACTACAAAAACAAGAACGTAATGAATGTAACGAAAACCGAAACAGCCTATACTTATGTGAACTAACACAGCGACAGGAAAAAGGACACTAGGGACAATCACCCACTTTAAACACACAAAGTATGGCTAAGTAAATATGGTTCCCAATCAGAGACAACGATAATCACCTGACTCTGATTGAGAACCGCCTCAAGCAGCCAATGACTATGCTATACACCCCACACAACCCCAAGACGAAACACACCACAAATAAACCCATGTCACACCCTGGCCTGACCCAATAAATGAAGATAAACATAATAAATACAGATCAGGCGTGACAATTAGACTGTGATATGTGGTTGTCTCACCTCGATATCTATATATCTACATTATTGAACAGGAATGTTGGTATCCTGTATATTAGACTGTGATATGTGGTTGTCTCACCTAGATATCTATCACCTAGCTAATTTAAGATGAATGCATTTACATGTGCCAACTTAATTTGACCCAGTTTCTCACAGCAGGAAAATAATCCTGCAGCAACGGCAAATGTGCATTTTTATGTGGATAATAATAATTAAGGTATATTTTTTTAGGGGTTGATACATTCTTCATCAGGGCAAATCAAGTGTGACATTTTGAAATGGAAATCACTTCAGATGGATTATCACCTCAGCAACAATCTGACCAAATTAAAAAAGGAAAATGGCCTTTAAGGTCAGGGCCCTCAGCAAGGTCAGGGCCCTCAGCAAGGTCAGGGCCCTCAGCAAGGTCAGGGCCCTCAGCAAGGTTCACAAATTATTATGTTTGATACCCAAGCCACCCCCTGTACCTGGACATTGAACTACTCCCTCTGGGTGCAGGTGTAGGGTACTCCTTCGGTAGGAAAAGCAGAATGAGACAACAATTTGTGCCAGGTGTGATATCCATATAGCTCTGGTTAATGATCCTATCCACCCAGTAAGGACAGGTGTGATATCCCTCCTATATATCTCTGGTTAATGATCCTATAGACCCAGTAAGGACAGGTGTGATATCCCTATATATCTCTGGTTAATGATCCACCCAGTAAGGTCAGGTGTGATATCCCTCCTATATATCTCTGGTTAATGATCCTATCCACCCAGTAAGGCCAGGTGATATCCCTATATATCTCTGGTTAATGTTAAGGTGTGATATCCTATATATCTCTGGTTAATGATCCTATAGACCCAGTAAGGCCAGGTGTGATATCCCTCCTATATATCTCTGGTTAATGATCCTATAGACCCAGTAAGGCCAGGTGTGATATCCCTCCTATATATCTCTGGTTAATGATCCTATAGACCCAGTAAGGTCAGGTGTGATATCCTCCTATATATCTCTGGTTAATGATCCTATAGACCCAGTAAGTGATATCCCTCCAGGTGTGATATCCCTCCTATATATCTCTGGTTAATGATCCTATAGACCCAGTAAGGCCAGGTGTGATATCCCTATATATCTCTGGTTAATGATCCTATCCACCCAGTAAGGCCAGGTGTGATATCCTATATATCTCTGGTTAATGATCCTATAGACCCAGTTCAGGTGTGATATCCCTCCTATATATCTCTGGTTAATGATCCTATAGACCCAGTAAGGCCAGGTGTGATATCCCTCCTATATATCTCTGGTTAATGATCCTATCCACCCAGTAAGGCCAGGTGTGATATCCCTCCTATATATCTCTGGTTAATGATCCTATCCACCCAGTAAGGTCAGGTGTGATATCCCTATATCCTCTCTGGTTAATGATCCTATCCAGTGTCAGGTGTGATAATGATCTCTGGAATGATCCTATCCACCCAGTAAGGTCAGGTGTGATATCCCTCCTATATATCTCTGGTTAATGATCCTATAGACCCAGTAAGGTCAGGTGTGATATCTCTGGTTAATGGAAGATAGACCCAGTAAGGTCATATATCCCTATATATCTCTGGTTAATGATCCTATAGACCCAGTAAGGCCAGGTGTGATATCCTATATATCTCTGGTTAATGATCCTATAGACCCAGTAAGGCCAGGTGTGATATCCCTCCTATATATCTCTGGTTAATGATCCTATCCACCCAGTAAGGCCAGGTGTGATGATATCTCTGGTTAATGATCCTATAGACCCAGTCAAACATGGTGGTGATATCCCTCCTATATATCTCTGGTTAATGATCCAGCAGGGACATGATCCAGTAAGGTCAGGTGTGATATCCACCTATACCATTCTGGAAGAAATCCTATAGTCCAAAAGGCCAGGTGTGATATCCCTTTATATATCTCTGGTTAATGATCCTAAAATCTACACCCAGTAAGGCCAGGTGTGATATCCCTCGATATATCTCTGGTTAATGATCCTAGACCTAGTAAGGCCAATGCTGATCCATCCAACCTATATGATCTCTGGTTAATGAGGGAATAGAAAAAGTAAGGCCAGGTGTGATATCCCTCCTGATATATATCTCTGGTTAATGATCCTGCAATTGACCCAGTAAGGCCAGGTGTGATATCCCTCCTATATATCTCTGGTTAATAAGGTCAGGTGTGATATCCCTCCTATATATCTCTGGTTAATGATCCTATAGACCCAGTAAGGCCAGGTGTGATATCCCTCCTATATATCTCTGGTTAATGATCCATAGACCCAGTAAGGCCAGGTGTGATATCCCTCCTATATATCTCTGGTTAATGATCCAATAGACCCAAAGGCCAGGTGTGATATCCCTCCTATAGACCCAGTAGGTGTGATATCCCTCCTATATATCTCTGGTTAATGATCCTATAGACCCAGTAAGGCCAGGTGTGATATCCCTCCTATATATCTCTGGTTAATGATCCTATCCACCCAGTAAGGTCAGGTGTGATATCCCTCCTATATATCTCTGGTTAATGATCCTATAGACCCAGTAAGGTCAGGTGTGATATCCCTCCTATATATCTCTGGTTAATGATCCTATAGACCCAGTAAGGCCAGGTGTGATATCCCTCCTATATATCTCTGGTTAATGATCCTATAGACCCAGTAAGGCCAGGGTGATATCCTATATATCCTGGTTAATGATCCTATAGACCCAGTAAGGTCAGGTGTGATATCCCTCCTATATATCTCTGGTTAATGATCCTATAGACCCAGTAAGGCCAGGTGTGATATCCCTCCTATATATCTCTGGTTAATGATCCTATAGACCCAGTAAGGCCAGGTGTGATATCCCTCCTATATATCTCTGGTTAATGATCCTATAGACCCAGTAAGGCCAGGTGTGATATCCCTCCTATATATCTCTGGTTAATGATCCTATAGACCAGTAAGCCAATATCCCTATATATCTCTGGTTAATGATCCTATAGACCCAGTAAGGTCAGGTGTGATATCCCTCCTATATATCTCTGGTTAATGATCCTATCCACCCAGTAAGGTCAGGTGTGATATCCTCCTATATATCTCTGGTTAATGATCCTATAGACCCAGTAAGGCCAGGTGTGATATCCCTCCTATATATCTCTGGTTAATGATCCTATAGACCCAGTAAGGCCAGGTGTGATATCCCTCCTATATATCTCTGGTTAATGATCCTATCCACCCAGTAAGGTCAGGTGTGATATCCCTCCTATATATCTCTGGTTAATGATCCTATACACCCAGTAAGGCCAGGTGTGATATCCCTCCTATATATCTCTGGTTAATGATCCTATAGACCCAGTAAGGTCAGGTGTGATATCCCTCCTATATATCTCTGGTTAATGATCCTATAGACCCAGTCAGGTGTGATATCCCTCCTATATATCTCTGGTTAATGATCCTATAGACCCAGTAAGGTCAGGTGTGATATCCCTCCTATATATCTCTGGTTAATGATCCTATAGACCCAGTAAGGCCAGGTGTGATATCCCTCCTATATATCTCTGGTTAATGATCCTATAGACCCAGTAAGGCCAGGTGTGATATCCCTCCTATATATCTCTGGTTAATGATCCTATAGACCCAGTAAGGTCAGGTGTGATATCCCTCCTATATATCTCTGGTTAATGATCCTATAGACCCAGTAAGGTCAGGTGTGATATCCCTCCTATATATCTCTGGTTAATGATCCTATAGACCCAGTAAGGCCAGGTGTGATATCCCTCCTATATATCTCTGGTTAATGATCCTAGGTCAGGTGTGACTATATATCTCTGGTTAAGTAAGGTAAGGCCAGGTGTGATATCCCTCCTATATATCTCTGGTTAATGATCCTATAGACCCAGTAAGGTCAGGTGTGATATCCCTCCTATATATCTCTGGTTAATGATCCTATAGACCCAGTAAGGTCAGGTGTGATATCCCTCCTATATATCTCTGGTTAATGATCCTATAGACCCAGTAAGGCCAGGTGTGATATCCCTCCTATATATCTCTGGTTAATGATCCTATCCACCCAGTAAGGCCAGGTGTGATATCCCTCCTATATATCTCTGGTTAATGATCCTATAGACCCAGTAAGGCCAGGTGTGATATCCCTCCTATATATCTCTGGTTAATGATCCTATAGACCCAGTAAGGTCAGGTGTGATATCCCTATATATCTCTGGTTAATGATCCTATCCACCCAGTAAGGCCAGGTGTGATATCCCTCCTATATATCTCTGGTTAATGATCCTATCCACCCAGTAAGGTCAGGTGTGATATCCCTCCTATATATCTCTGGTTAATGATCCTATAGACCCAGTAAGGCCAGGTGTGATATCCCTCCTATATATCTCTGGTTAATGATCCTATAGACCCAGTAAGGCCAGGTGTGATATCCCTCCTATATATCTCTGGTTAATGATCCTATCCACCCAGTAAGGTCAGGTGTGATATCCCTCCTATATATCTCTGGTTAATGATCCTATCCACCCAGTAAGGCCAGGTGTGATATCCCTCCTATATATCTCTGGTTAATGATCCTATAGACCCAGTAAGGTCAGGTGTGATATCCCTCCTATATATCTCTGGTTAATGATCCTATCTACCCAGTAAGGCCAGGTGTGATATCCCTCCTATATATCTCTGGTTAATGATCCTATAGACCCAGTAAGGTCAGGTGTGATATCCCTCCTATATATCTATGGTTAATGATCCTATAGACCCAGTAAGGCCAGGTGTGATATCCCTCCTATATATCTCTGGTTAATGATCCTATAGACCCAGTAAGGTCAGGTGTGATATCCCTCCTATATATCTATGGTTAATGATCCTATAGACCCAGTAAGGCCAGGTGTGATATCCCTCCTATATATCTCTGGTTAATGATCCTATAGACCCAGTAAGTAAGGCCAGGTGTGATATCCCTCCTATATATCTCTGGTTAATGATCCTATAGACCCAGTAAGGTCAGGTGTGATATCCCTCCTATATATCTCTGGTTAATGATCCTAATCAGGTGTGATACTATATATCCTGGTTAATGATCCTAAGACCCAGTAAGGTCAGGTGTGATATCCCTCCTATATATCTCTGGTTAATGATCCTATGCACCCAGTAAGGTCAGGTGTGATATCCCTCCTATATATCTCTGGTTAATGATCCTATCCACCCAGTAAGGTCAGGTATGATACTCCTATATATCTCTGGTTAATGATCCTATAGACCCAGTAAGGTCAGGTGTGATATCCCTCCTATATATCTCTGGTTAATGATCCTATAGACCCAGTAAGGCCAGGTGTGATATCCCTCCTATATATCTCTGGTTAATGATCCTATCCACCCAGTAAGGCCAGGTGTGATATCCCTCCTATATATCTCTGGTTAATGATCCTATCCACCCAGTAAGGTCAGGTGTGATATCCTCCTATATATCTCTGGTTAATGATCCTATAGACCCAGTAAGGTCAGGTGTGATATCCCTCCTATATATCTCTGGTTAATGATCCTATAGACCCAGTAAGGCCAGGTGTGATATCCCTCCTATATATCTCTGGTTAATGATCCTATCCACCCAGTAATGGCCAGGTGTGATATCCCCTCCTATATCTCTGGTTAATGATCCTATATCCACCCAGTAAGGTCAGGTGTGATATCCCTCCTATATATCTCTGGTTAATGATCCTATAGACCCAGTAAGGTCAGGTGTGATATCCCTCCTATATATCTCTGGTTAATGATCCTATAGACCCAGTAAGGCCAGGTGTGATATCCCTCCTATATATCTCTGGTTAATGATCCTATCCACCCAGTAAGGTCAGTGTGATATCCCTCCTATATATCTCTGGTTAATATCCTATAGACCCAGTAAGGTCAAGGTGTGATATCCCTCCTATATATCTCTGGTTAATGATCCTATAGACCCAGTAAGGTCAGGTGTGATATCCCTCCTATATATCTCTGGTTAATGATCCTATAGACCCAGTAAGGTCAGGTGTGATTTCCCTCCTATATATCTCTGGTTAATGATCCTATAGACCCAGTAAGGTCAGGTGTGATATCCCTCCTATATATCTCTGGTTAATGATCCTATAGACCCATAAGGCCAGGTGTGATATCCCTCCTATATATCTCTGGTTAATGATCCTATAGACCCAGTAAGGTCAGTTGTGATATCACTCCTATATATATCTGGTTAATGATCCTATAGACCCAGTAAGGCCAGGTGTGATATCCCTCCTATATATCTCTGGTTAATGATCCTATAGACCCAGTAAGGTCAGGTGTGATATCCCTCCTATATATCTCTGGTTAATGATCCTATAGACCCAGTAAGGTCAGGTGTGATATCCCTCCTATATATCTCTGGTTAATGATCCTATAGACCCAGTAAGGCCAGGTGTGATATCCTCCTATATATCTCTGGTTAATGATCCTATCCACCCAGTAAGGCCAGGTGTGATATCCCTCCTATATATCTCTGGTTAATGATCCTATAGACCCAGTAAGGCCAGGTGTGATATCCCTCCTATATATCTCTGGTTAATGATATAGACCCAGTAAGGTCAGGTGTGATATCCCTATATATCTCTGGTTAATGATCCTATCCACCCAGTAAGGCCAGGTGTGATATCCCTCCTATATATCTCTGGTTAATGATCCTATCCACCCAGTAAGGACAGGTGTGATATCCCTCCTATATATCTCTGGTTAATGATCCTATAGACCCAGTAAGGCCAGGTGTGATATCCCTCCTATATATCTCTGGTTAATGATCCTATAGACCCAGTAAGGCCAGGTGTGATATCCCTCCTATATATCTCTGGTTAATGATCCTATCCACCCAGTAAGGTCAGGTGTGATATCCCTCCTATATATCTCTGGTTAATGATCCTATCCACCCAGTAAGGCCAGGTGTGATATCCCTCCTATATATCTCTGGTTAATGATCCTATAGACCCAGTAAGGTCAGGTGTGATATCCCTCCTATATATCTCTGGTTAATGATCCTATCTACCCAGTAAGGCCAGGTGTGATATCCCTCCTATATATCTCTGGTTAATGATCCTATAGACCCAGTAAGGTCAGGTGTGATACCTATATATCTATGGTTAATGATCCTATAGACCCAGTAAGGCCAGGTGTGATATCCCTCCTATATATCTCTGGTTAATGATCCTATAGACCCAGTAAGGTCAGGTGTGATATCCCTCCTATATATCTATGGTTAATGATCCTATAGACCCAGTAAGGCCAGGTGTGATATCCCTCCTATATATCTCTGGTTAATGATCCTATCCACCCAGTAAGGTCAGGTGTGATATCCCTCCTATATATCTCTGTTTAATGATCCTATAGACCCAGTAAGGTCAGGTGTGATATCCCTCCTATATATCTATGGTTAATGATAGACCCAGTAAGGTCAGGTGTGATATCCCTATATATCTCTGGTTAATGATCCTATGCACCCAGTAAGGTCAGGTGTGATATCCCTCCTATATATCTCTGGTTAATGATCCTATCCACCCAGTAAGGTCAGGTATGATATCCCTCCTATATATCTCTGGTTAATGATCCTATAGACCCAGTAAGGCCAGGGTGATATCCCCCTATATATCTCTGGTTTATGATCCTATAGACCCAGTAAGGCCAGGTGTGATATCCCTCCTATATATCTCTGGTTAATGATCCTATCCACCCAGTAAGGCCAGGTGTGATATCCCTCCTATATATCTCTGGTTAATGATCCTATCCACCCAGTAAGGTCAGGTGTGATATCCCTCCTATATATCTCTGGTTAATGATCCTATAGACCCAGTAAGGTCAGGTGTGATATCCCTCCCTATATATCTCTGGTTAATGATCCTATAGACCCAGTAAGGCCAGGTGTGATATCCCTTCCTATATATCTCTGGTTAATGATCCTATCCACCCAGTATGGTCAGGTGTGATATCCCTCCTATATATCTCTGGTTAATGATCCTATAGACCCAGTAAGGTCAGGTGTGATATCCCTCCTATATATATCTCTGGTTAATGATCCTATAGACCCAGTAAGGCCAGGTGTGATATCCTCCTATATATCTCTGGTTAATGATCCTATCCACCCAGTAAGGTCAGGTGTGATATCCTCCTATATATCTCTGGTTAATGATCCTATAGACCCACAGTAAGGTCAGGTGTATATCCCTCCTATATATCTCTGGTTAATGATCCTATAGACCTGTAAGGCCAGGTGTGATATCCTCCTATATCTCTGGTTAATGATCCTATAGACCCAGTAAGGTCAGGTGTGATATCCCTGCATTGCTTGCTGTTTGGGGTTTTAGACAATGGGTTTCAGGTGTACAGCACTTTGAGATATCAGCTGGTTAATGATCCTATATAAATAAATTTGATTTGATTGATTTGATTTGATTTGATTTGTGTGATATCCCTATATATCTCTCTGGTTAATGATCCTATCCACCCAGTAAGGTCAGGTGTGATATCCCTCCTATATATATCTCTGGTTAATGATCCTATCCACCCAGTAAGGCCAGGTGTGATATCCCTCCTATATATTTCTGGTTAATGATCCTATAGACCCAGTAAGGTCAGGTGTGATATCCCTCCTATATCTCTGGTTAATGATCCTATAGACCCAGTAAGGACAGGTGTGATATCCCTCCCATATATCTCTGGTTAATGATCTATAGACCCAGTAAGGCCAGGTGTGATATCCCTCCTATATATCTCTGGTTAATGATCCTATCCACCCAGTAAGGCCAGGTGTGATATCCCTCCTATATATCTCTGGTTAATGATCCTATAGACCCAGTAAGGCCAGGTGTGATATCCCTCCTATATATCTCTGGTTAATGATCCTATAGACCCAGTAAGGCCAGGTGTGATATCCCTCCTATATATCCTCTGGTTAATGATCCTATCCACCCAGTAAGGTCAGGTGTGATATCCCTATATATCTCTCTGGTTAATGATCCTATCCACCCAGTAAGGCCAGGTGTGATATCCCTCCTATATATCTCTGGTTAATGATCCTATCCACCCAGTAAGGCCAGGTGTGATATCCCTATATATCTCTGGTTAATGATCTATAGACCCAGTAAGGTCAGGTGTGATATCCCTCCTATATATCTCTGGTTAATGATCCTATAGACCCAGTAAGGCCAGGTGTGATATCCCTCCTATATATCTCTGGTTAATGATCCTATCACCCAGTAAGGCCAGGTGTGATATCCTCCTATATATCTCTGGTTAATGATCCTATCCACCCAGTAAGGCCAGGGTGGTGATATCCATCCTATATCTCTGGTTAATGATCCTATCCACCCAGTAAGGCCAGGTGTGATATCCCTCCTATATATCTCTGGTTAATGATCCTATCCACCCAGTAAGGCCAGGTGTGATATCCCTATATCTCTGGTTAATGATCCTATCCACCCAGTAAGGCCAGGTGTGATATCCCTCCTATATATCTCTGGTTAATGATCCTATAGACCCAGTAAGGCCAGGTGTGATATCCCTCCTATATATCTCTGGTTAATGATCCTATCCACCAGTAAGGTCAGGTGTGATATCCCTCCTATATATCTCTGGTTAATGATCCTATAGACCCAGTAAGGTCAGGTGTGATATCCCTCCTATATATCTCTGGTTAATGATCCTATAGACCCAGTAAATACAGGTGATATCCCTCCTATATATCTCTGGTTAATGATCCTATCCACCCAGTATGGTCAGGTGTGATATCCCTCCTATATATCTCTGGTTAATGATCCTATAGACCCAGTAAGGTCAGGTGTGATATCCCTCCTATATATCTCTGGTTAATGATCCTATAGACCCAGTAAGGCCAGGTGTGATATCCTCCTATATCTCTGGTTAATGATCCTATAGACCCAGTAAGTCAGGTGTGATATCCCTCCTATATCTCTGGCCAGGTGGGTTTCTATATATCTCTTTAATGATATCAGCTCCTGATATATATCTCTGTTAATGATCCTATCCACCCAGTAAGGCCATTTGTGTGATCCCTATATACTCACTGGGTTAATGATCCTATCCACCCAGTAAGCCAGGTGTGATATCCCCTCTATATATCTCTGGTTAATGATCCTATACACCCAGTAAGGCCAGGTGTGATATCCCTCCTATATATCTCTGGTTAATGATCCTATCCACCCAGTAAGGCCAGGTGTGATATCCCTCCTATATATCTCTGGTTAATGATCCTATAGACCCAGTAAGGTCAGGTGTGATATCCCTCCTATATATCTCTGGTTAATGATCCTATAGACCCAGTAAGGTCAGGTGTGATATCCCTCCTATATATCTCTGGTTAATGATCTATACACCCAGTAAGGCCAGGTGTGATATCCCTCCTATATATCTCTGGTTAATGATCCTATAGACCCAGTAAGGCCAGGTGTGATATCCCTCCTATATATCTCTGGTTAATGATCTATAGACCCAGTAAGGCCAGGTGTGATATCCTCCTATATATCTCTGGTTAATGATCCTATGCACCCAGTAAGGTCAGGTGTGATATCCTCTATATATCTCTGGTTAATGATCCTATAGACCCAGTAAGGTCAGGTGTGATATCTCCTATATCTCTGGTTAATGATCCTATAGACCCAGTAAGGCCAGGTGTGATATCCCTCCTATATATCTCTGATTTAATGATCCTATAGACCCAGCAAGGTCAGGTGTGATATCCCTCCTATATCTCTGGTTAATGATCCTATCCACCCAGTAAGGCCAGGTGTGATATCCTCCTGCCTATCTCTGGTTAATGATCCTCCGCCCAGTAAGGCCAGTGTGATATCCCTCCTATATACTATCTCTGGTTAATGATCCTATCCACCCAGTAAGGCCAGGTGTAATATCCCTCCTATATATCTCTGGTTAATGATCCTATCCCACCCAGTAGGCCAGGTGTGATGTCCTCCTATATATCTCTGGTTAATGATCCCTATCACCCAGTAAGGCCAGGTGTGATATCCCTATATATCTAGTTAATGATCTATCCACCCAGTAAGGGATGGTCTGATATTATCCCTCCTATATATCTCTGGTTAATGATCCTATAGACCCAGTAAGTAGTGTGATATCCCTCCTATATATCTCAAAGGATTATTGATACTATCCACCCAGTAAAATGAGGTGTGATGTCCCTCCTATATATCTCTGGTTAATGATCCTATAGACCCCAGTGTAAGGACAGGTGGTACCCACCATATCTCTGGATTTAATGATCTATACACCCAGTAAGGCCAGGTGTGATATCCCTCCTATATATCTCTGGGTGTAAATTCCTAGACCCAGTAAGGACAGTGTGATATCCCTCCTATATATCTCTGAAGTTAATTCCTATAGACCCAGTAAGGCCAGGTGTGATATCCCTCCTATATATCTCTGGTTAATGATCCTATAGACCCAGTAAGGACTAGGTGTGATATCCCTCCTATATATCTCAAGGTTAGTCCTATAGACTCCAGTAAGGCCAGGTGTGATATCCCTCCTATATATCTCTGGTTAATGATCCTATACACCCAGTAAGGCCAGGTGTGATATCCCTCCTATATATCTCTGGTTAATGATCCTATACACCCAGTAAGGCCAGGTGTGATATCCCTCCTATATATCTCTGGTTAATGATCCTATACCCAGTAAGGCCAGGTGTTCCCTCCCTCCTATATATCTCTGGTTAATGAAGGCCCAGTAAGGACAGGTGTGATATCCCTCCTATATATCTCTGGTTAATGATCCTATAGACCCAGTAAGGACAGTGTGATATCCCTCCTATATATCTCAGGTTAATGATCCTATCCACCCAGTAAGGCCAGTGTGACTCCCTCCTATATATCTCTGGTTAATGATCCTATCCACCCAGTAAGGTCAGGTGTGATATCCCTATATCTCTGGTTAATGATCCTATCACCCAGTAAGGCCAGGGTGATATCCCTCGTATATATCTCTGGTTAATGATCCTATCCACCCAGTAAGGTCAGGTGTGATATCCCTCCTATATATCTCTGGTTAATGATCCTATAGACCCAGTAAGGACAGGTGTGATATCCCTCCTATATATCTCTGGTCATGATCCTATAGACCCAGTAAGGTCAGGTGTGATATCCCTCCTATATATCTCGGGTTAATGATCCTATCACCAGTAAGGCCAGGTATGATATCCCTCCTATATATCTCTGGTTAATGATCCTATGGAGCCAGTAAGGTCAGGTATGATATCCCTCCTATATATCTCTGGTTAATGATCCTATAGACCCAGTAAGGTCAGGTGTGATATCCCTCCTATATATCTCTAGTTAATGATCCTATAGACCCAGTAAGGTCAGGTGTGATATCCCTCACTATATCTCTGGTTAATGATCCTATAGACCCAGTAAGGTCAGGTGTGATATCCCTCCTATATATCTCTAGTTAATGATCCTATAGACCCAGTAAGGCCAGGTGTGATATCCCTCCTATATATCTCTGGTTAATGATCCTATCCACCCAGTAAGGCCAGGTATGATATCCCTCCTATATATCTATGGTTAATGATCCTATAGACCCAGTAAGGCCAGGTGTGATATCCTATATATCTCTGATCTATACACCCAGTAAGGCCAGGTGTGATATCCCTCCTATATATCTCTGGTTAATGATCCTATACACCCAGTAAGGCCAGGTGTGATATCCCTATATATCTCTGGTTAATGATCCTATAGACCCAGTAAGGCCAGGTGTGATATCCCTATATATCTCTGGTTAATGATCTATCTACCCAGTAAGGCCAGGTGTGATATCCCTCCTATATATCTCTGGTTAATGATCCTATACACCCAGTAAGGCCAGGTGTGATATCCCTCCTATATATCTCTGGTTAATGATCCTATAGACCCAGTAAGGCCAGGTGTGATATCCCTCCTATATATCTCTGGTTAATGATCCTATAGACCCAGTAAGGCCAGGTGTGATATCCCTCCTATATATCTCTGGTTAATGATCCTATAGACCCAGTAAGGCCAGGTGTGATAACCCTCCTATATATCTCTGGTTAATGATCCTATCCACCCAGTAAGGTCAGGTGTGATATCCCTCCTATATATCTCTGGTTAATGATCCTATAGACCCAGTAAGGCCAGGTGTGATATCCCTATATATCTCTGGTTAATGATCCTATAGACCCAGTAAGGCCAGGTGTGATATTCCTCCTATATATCTCTGGTTAATGATCCTATAGACCCAGTAAGGCCAGGTGTGATATCCCTCCTATATATCTCTGGTTAATGATCCTATAGACCCAGTAAGGCCAGGTGTGATATCCCTCCTATATATCTCTGGTTAATGATCCTATCCACCCAGTAAGGCCAGGTGTGATATCTATATATCTCTAGTTAATGATCCTATAGACCCAGTAAGGTCAGGTGTGATATCCCTCCTATATATCTCTGGTTAATGATCCTAGCCACCCAGTAAGGCCAGGTGTGATATCCCTATATATCTCTGGTTAATGATCCTATAGACCCAGTAAGGCCAGGTGTGATATCCCTCCTATATATCTCTGGTTAATGATCCTATCAGTCAGGTGTGATCTCCTATTAATGATCCTATAGACCCAGTAAGGCCAGGTGTGATATCCCTCCTATATATATCTGGTTAATGATCCTATAGACCCAGTAAGGTCAGGTGTGATATCCCTCCTATATATCTCTGGTTAATGATCCTATCCACCCAGTAAGGCCAGGTGTGATATCCCTCCTATATATATCTGGTTAATGATCCTATACACCCAGTAAGGACAGGTGTGATATCCCTCCTATATATCTCTGGTTAATGATCCTATCCACCCAGTAAGGCCAGGTGTGATATCCCTCCTATATATCTCTGGTTAATGATCCTATACACCCAGTAAGGCCAGGTGTGATATCCCTCCTATCTCTGGTTATATCTATAGACCCAGTAAGGCCAGGTGTGATATCCCTCCTATATATCTCTGGTTAATGATCCACCCAGTAAGGCCAGGTGTGATATCCCTCCTATATATCTCTGGTTAATGATCCTATCCACCCAGTAAGGTCAGGTGTGATATCCCTCCTATATTTCTCTGGTTAATGATCCTATACACCCAGTAAGGCCAGGTGTGATATCCCTCCTATATATCTCTGGTTAATGATCCTATAGACCCCAGTAAGGCCAGGTGTGATATCCCTCCTATATATCTCTGGTTAATGATCCTATCCACCCAGTAGGTCAGGTGTGATATCCCTCCTATATATCTCTGGTTAATGATCCTATCCACCCCAGTAAGGCCAGGTGTGATATCCCTCCTATATATCTCTGGTTAATGATCCTATAGACCCAGTAAGGCCAGGTGTGATATCCCTCCTATATATCTCTGGTTAATGATCCTATAGACCCAGTAAGGCCAGGTGTGATATCCCTCCTATATATCTCTGGTTAATGATCCTATCCACCCAGTAAGGTCAGGTGTGATATCCCTCCTATATATCTCTGGTTAATGATCCTATAGACCCAGTAAGGTCAGGTGTGATATCCCTCCTATATATCTCTGGTTAATGATCCTATAGACCCAGTAAGGCCAGGTGTGATATCCCTCCTATATATCTCTGGTTAATGATCCTATAGACCCAGTAAGGTCAGGTGTGATATCCCTGCATTGCTTGCTGTTTGGGGTTTTAGGCTGGGTTTCTGTACAGCACTTTGAGATATCAGCTGATGTACGAAGGGCTATATAAATAAATTTGATTTGATTGATTTTATTTGATTTGTGTGATATCCCTATATATCTCTGGTTAATGATCCTATCCACCCAGTAAGGTCAGGTGTGATATCCCTCCTATATATCTCTGGTTAATGATCCTATCCACCCAGTAAGGCCAGGTGTGATATCCCTCCTATATATCTCTGGTTAATGATCCTATAGACCCAGTAAGGACAGGTGTGATATCCCTCCTATATATCTCTGGTTAATGATCCTATAGACCCAGTAGATTCAGGTGTGATATCCCTCCTATATATCTCGGGTTAATGATCCTATCCACCCAGTAAGGCCAGGTGTGATATCCTCCTATATCTCTGATTTAGACCCAGTAAGGCCAGTGTGATATCACTCTATACTTATCCTGGTTAATATCCACCCAGTAAGGCCAGGTGTGATATCCCTCCTATATCTCTGGTTAATGATCCTATCCACCCAGTATAGGTGTGATATCCCTATATATCTCTGGTTAATGGTAAGGCCAGGTGTGATATCCCTCCTATATATCTCTGGTTAATGATCCTATCAGTAGGCCAGGTGTGATATCCCTATATATCTCTGGTTAATGTAGACACAGTAAAGGTGTGATATCCTATATGATCCTATCCACCCAGTAAGGCCAGGTGTGATATCCCTCCTATATATCTCTGGTTAATGATCCTATCCACCCAGTAAGGTCAGGTGTGATATCCCTCCTATATATCTCTGGTTAATGATCCTATCCACCCAGTAAGGCCAGGTGTGATATCCCTCCTATATATCTCTGGTTAATGATCCTATCCACCCAGTAAGGCCAGGTGTGATATCCCTCCTATATATCTCTGGTTAATGATCCTATCCACCCAGTAAGGCCAGGTGTGATATCCCTATATCTCTGGTTAATGATCCTATCCACCCAGTAAGGCCAGGTGTGATATCCCTCCTATATATCTCTGGTTAATGATCCTATAGACCCAGTAAGGCCAGGTGTGATATCCCTCCTATATATCTCTGGTTAATGATCCTATCCACCCAGTAAGGCCAGGTGTGATATCCCTCCTATATATCTCTGGTTAATGATCCTATAGACCCAGTAAGGACAGGTATGATATCCCTATATATCTCTGGTTAATGATCCTATACACCCAGTAAGGCCAGGTGTGATATCCCTCCTATATATCTCTGGTTAATGATCCTATAGACCCAGTAAGGACAGGTGTGATATCCCTCCTATATATCTCTGGTTAATGATCCTATAGACCCAGTAAGGCCAGGTGTGATATCCCTCCTATATATCTCTGGTTAATGATCCTATAGACCCAGTAAGGATAGGTGTGATATCCCTCCTATATATCTCGGGTTAATGATCCTATAGACCCAGTAAGGCCAGGTGTGATATCCCTCCTATATATCTCTGGTTAATGATCCTATACACCCAGTAAGGCCAGGTGTGATATCCCTCCTATATATCTCTGGTTAATGATCCTATACACCCAGTAAGGCCAGGTGTGATATCCCTCCTATATATCTCTGGTTAATGATCCTATGCACCCAGTAAGGCCAGGTGTGATATCCCTCCTATATATCTCTGGTTAATGATCCTATAGACCCAGTAGGAGTCAGGTGTGATATCCCTCTCCTATATATCTCTGGTTAATGATCCTATAGACCCAGTAGGTCCAGGTGTGATATCCCTCCTATATATCTCTGGTTAATGATCATATAGACCCAGTAAGGGTCAGGTGTGATATCCCTCCTATATATCTCTGGTTAATGATCCTATAGACCCAGTAAGGTCAGGTGTGATATCCCTCCTATATATCTGGTTAATGATCCTATAGACCCAGTAAGGCCAGGTGTGATATCCCTATATCTCTGGTTAATGATCCTATGCACCCAGTAAGGTCAGGTGTGATATCCCTCCTATATATCTCTGGTTAATGATCCTATGGAACCAGTAAGGCCAGGTGTAATATCCCTCCTATATATCTCTGATTAATGATCCTATCTACCCAGTAAGGTCAGGTGTGATATCCCTCCTATATCTCTGGTTAATGATCCTATAGACCCAGTAAGGCCAGGTGTGATATCCCTCCTATATATCTCTGATTAATGATCCTATAGACCCATTAAGGCCAATATATCTCTGGTTAATGATATCTAGTAAGGTCAGGTGTGATATCCCTCCTATATATCTATGGTTAATGATCCTATAGACCCAGTAAGGCCAGGTGTGATATCCCTCCTATATATCTCTGGTTAATGATCCTATACACCCAGTAAGGCCAGGTGTGATATCCTCCTATATATCTCTGGTTAATGATCCTATACACCCAGTAAGGCCAGGTGTGATATCCCTCCTATATATCTCTGATTAATGATCTATATATCTCTGGTTAGACCCAGTAAGGTCAGGTGTGATATCCCTCCTATATATCTCTGGTTAATGATCCTATAGACCCAGTAAGGTCAGGTGTGATATCCCTCTATATATCTCTGGTTAATGATCCTATAGACCCAGTAAGGTCAGTGTGATATCCCTCCTATATATCTCTGGTTAATGATCCTATAGACCCAGTAAGGCCAGGTGTGATATCCCTCCTATATATCTCTGGTTAATGATCCTATAGACCCAGTAAGGCCAGGTGTGATATCCTCTATATATCTCTGGTTATGATCCTATCCACCCAGTAAGGTCAGGTGATATCCCTCCTATATATCTGGTTAATGATCCTATAGACCCAGTAAGGCCAGGTGTGGAGACCCCCATATATGGTTAATGATCCTATAGACCAGTAAGGCCAGGTGTGATATCCTCCTATATATCTCTGGTTAATGATCCTATACACCCAGTAAGGCCAGGTGTGATATCCCTCCTATATATCTCTGGTTAATGATCCTATACACCCAGTAAGGCCAGGTGTGATGTCCCTCCTATATCTCTGGTTAATGATCCTATAGACCCAGTAAGGCCAGGTGTGATATCTTCCTATATATCTCTGGTTAATGATCCTATAGACCCAGTAAGGCCAGGTGTGATATCCCTCCTATATATCTCTGGTTAATGATCCTATAGATACTCCAGTAAGATCCTATAGACCCAGTAAGGCCAGGAGTGATATCCCTCCTATATATCTCTGGTTAATGATCCTATAGACCCAGTAAGGCCAGGTGTGATATCCCCCTATATATCTCTGGTTAATGATCCTATAGACCCAGTAAGGCCAGGGTGTGATAATCCCTCCTATATATCTCTGGTTAATGATCCTATCCACCCCAGTAAGGTCAGGTGTGATATCCCTATATATCTCTGGTTAATGATCCTATAGACCCAGTAAGGCCAGGTGTGATATCCCTCCTATATATCTCTGGTTAATGATCCTATCCACCCAGTAAGGCCAGGTGTGATATCCCTCCTACCATATCTCTGGTTAATGATCCTATAGACCCAGTAAGGCCAGGTGTGATATCCCTCCTATATATCTCTGGTTAATGATCCTATAGACCCAGTAAGGCCAGGTGTGATATCCCTCCTATATATCTCTGGTTAATGATCCTATCCACCCAGTAAGGTCAGGTGTGATATCCCTCCTATATTTCTCTGGTTAATGATCCTATACACCCAGTAAGGCCAGGTGTGATATCCCTCCTATATATCTCTGGTTAATGATCCTATAGACCCAGTAAGGCCAGGTGTGATATCCCTCCTATATATCTCTGGTTAATGATCCTATCCACCCAGTAAGGTCAGGTGTGATATCCCTCCTATATATCTCTGGTTAATGATCCTATCCACCCAGTAAGGCCAGGTGTGATATCCCTCCTATATATCTCTGGTTAATGATCCTATAGACCCAGTAAGGCCAGGTGTGATATCCCTCCTATATATCTATGGTTAATGATCCTATAGACCCAGTAAGGTCAGGTGTGATATCCCTATATATCTCTGATTAATGATCCTATCCACCCAGTAAGGCCAGGTGTGATATCCCTCCTATATATCTCTGGTTAATGATCCTATAGACCCAGTAAGGTCAGGTGTGATATCCCTCCTATATATCTCTGGTTAATGATCCTATAGACCCAGTAAGGTCAGGTGTGATATCCCTCCTATATATCTCTGGTTAATGATCCTATAGACCCAGTAAGGCCAGGTGTGATATCCCTCCTATATATCTCTGGTTAATGATCCTATCCACCCAGTAAGGCCAGGTGTGATATCCCTCCTATATATCTCTGGTTAATGATCCTATAGACCCAGTAAGGACAGGTGTGATATCCCTCCTATATATCTCTGGTTAATGATCCTATAGACCCAGTAAGGTCAGGTGTGATATCCCTCCTATATATCTCTGATTAATGATCCTATCCACCCAGTAAGGTCAGGTGTGATATCCCTCCTATATATCTCTGTTTAATGATCCTATCCACCCAGTAAGGCCAGGTGTGATATCCCTCCTATATATCTCTGGTTAATGATCCTATAGACCCAGTAAGGACAGGTGTGATATCCCTCCTATATATCTCGGGTTAATGATCCTATAGACCCAGTAAGGCCAGGTGTGATATCCCTCCTATATATCTCTGGTTAATGATCCTATACACCCAGTAAGGCCAGGTGTGATATCCCTCCTATATATCTCTGGTTAATGATCCTATACACCCAGTAAGGCCAGGTGTGATATCCCTCCTATATATCTCTGGTTAATGATCCTATAGACCCAGTAAGGCCAGGTGTGATATCCCTACATATCTCTGGTTAATGATCCTATACACCCAGTAAGGCCAGGTGTGATATCCCTCCTATATATCTCTGGTTAATGATCCTATACACCCAGTAAGGCCAGGTGTGATATCCCTCCTATATATCTCTGGTTAATGATCCTATAGACCCAGTAAGGTCAGGTGTGATATCCCTCCTATATATCTCTGGTTAATGATCCTATAGACCCAGTAAGGTCAGGTGTGATATCCCTCCTATATATCTCTGGTTAATGATCATATAGACCCAGTAAGGTCAGGTGTGATATCCCTCCTATATATCTCTGGTTAATGATCCTATAGACCCAGTAAGGTCAGGTGTGATATCCTCCTATATCTCTGGTGTGATCCTATAGACCCAGTAAGGCCCAGGTGTGATATCCCTATATATATCTCTGGTTAATGATCCTATGCACCCAGTAAGGTCAGGTGTGATATCCCTCCTATATATCTCTGGTTAATGATCCTATGGAACCAGTAAGGCCAGGTGTAATATCCCTCCTATATATCTCTGATTAATGATCCTATCTACCCAGTAAGGTCAGGTGTGATATCCCTCCTATATATCTCTGGTTAATGATCCTATAGACCCAGTAAGGCCAGGTGTGATATCCCTCCTATATATCTCTGATTAATGATCCTATAGACCCAGTAAGGCCAGGTGTGATTTCCCTCCTATATATCTGATTAATGATCCTATAGACCCAGTAGGTCAGGTGTGATATCCTCCTATATATCTCTGGTTAATGATCCTATAGACCCAGTCAGGTGTGATATCCCTCCTATATATCTCTGGTTAATGATCCTATCCACCCAGTAAAGGTGTGATATCCTCCTATATATCTCCTATCCACCCAGTAAGGCCAGGTGTGATATCCCTCCTATATATCTCTGGTTAATGATCCTATAGACCCAGTAAGGCCAGGTGTGATATCCCTCCTATATATCTCTGGTTAATGATCCTATAGACCCAGTAAGGCCAGGTGATATCCCTCCTATATATCTCTGGTTAATGATCCTATAGACCCAGTAAGGCCAGGTGTGATATCCCTCCTATATATCTCTGGTTAATGATCCTATAGACCCAGTAAGGACAGGAGTGATATCCATCCTATACATCTCTGGTTAATGATCCTACCCAGTAAAGGACAGGTGTGATATCCCTCCTATATATCTCTGGTTAATGATCCTATCCACCCAGTAAAGGCCAGGTGTGATATCCCTCCTATATATCTCTGGTTAATGATCCTATAGACCCGGTAAGGTCAGGTGTGATATCCCTCCTATATATCTCTGGTTAATGATCCTATCCACCCAGTAAGGCCAGGTGTGACATCCCTCCTATATATCTCTGGTTAATGATCCTATGCACCCAGTAAGGCCAGGTGTGATATCCCTCCTATATCTCTGGTTAATGATCCTATACACCCAGTATGGTCAGGTGTGATATCCCTCCTATATATCTCTGGTTAATGATCCTATCCACCCATTTAGGACAGGTGTGATATCTCCTATATATCTCTGGTTAATGAACCTATAGACCCAGTAAGGCCAGTGTGATATCCCTCCTATATATCTCTGGTTAATGATCCTATCTACCCAATGGAGTCAGGTGTGATATCCCTCTATATATCTCTGGTTAATGATCCTATAGACCCAGTAAGACAGGTGTGATATCCCTCCTATATATCTCTGGTTAATGATCCTATCCACCCAGTAAGGTCAGGTGTGATATCCCTCCTATATATCTCTGGTTAATGATCCTATCTACCCAGTAAGGCCAGGTGTGATATCCCTCCTATATATCTCTGGTTAATGATCCTATAGACCCAGTAAGGCCAGGTGTGATATCCCTCCTATATATCTATGGTTAATGATCCTATAGACCCAGTAAGGTCAGGTGTGATATCCCTATATATCTCTGATTAATGATCCTATCCACCCAGTAAGGCCAGGTGTGATATCCCTCCTATATATCTCTGGTTAATGATCCTATAGACGCAGTAAGGCCAGGTGTGATATCCCTCCTATATATCTCTGGTTAATGATCCTATAGACCCAGTAAGGCATGGTGTGATATCCCTGCTATATATCTCTGG
>NW_027006074.1:0-3410 GCF_036934945.1 Oncorhynchus masou masou | reverse complement strand
CGGAGCTGCCATTGTGATGCAGGGTGGCTGTTACCTGCGGAGCTGCCATTTGTGATGCAGGGTGGCTGTTACTGCGGAGCTGCCATTGTGATGCAGGGTGGCTGTTACTGCGGAGCTGCCATTGTGATGCAGGGTGGCTGTTACTGCGGAGCTGCCATTGTGATGCAGGGTGGCTGTTACTGCGGAGCTGCCATTGTGATGCAGGGTGGCTGTTACTGCGGAGCTGCCATTGTGATGCAGGGTGGATGTTACTCGCGGAGCTGCCATTGTGATGCAGGGTGGCTGTTACTGCGGAGCTGCCATTGTGATGCAGGGTGGCTGTTACTGCGGAGCTGCCATTGTGATGCAGGGTGGCTGTTACTGCGGAGCTGCCATTGTGATGCAGGGTGGCTGTTACTGCGGAGCTGCCATTGTGATGCAGGGTGGCTGTTACTGCGGAGCTGCCATTGTGATGCAGGGTGGCTGTTACTGCGGAGCTGCCATTGTGATGCAGGGTGGCTGTTACTGCGGAGCTGCCATTGTGATGCAGGGTGGCTGTTACTGCGGAGCTGCCATTGTGATGCAGGGTGGCTGTTACTGCGGAGCTGCCATTGTGATGCAGGGTGGCTGTTACTGCGGAGCTGCCATTGTGATGCAGGGTGGCTGTTACTGCGGAGCTGCCATTGTGATGCAGGGTGGCTGTTACTGCGGAGCTGCCATTGTGATGCAGGGTGGCTGTTACTGCGGAGCTGCCATTGTGATGCAGGGTGGCTGTTACTGCGGAGCTGCCATTGTGATGCAGGGTGGCTGTTACTGCGGAGCTGCCATTGTGATGCAGGGTGGCTGTTACTGCGGAGCTGCCATTGTGATGCAGGGTGGCTGTTACTGCGGAGCTGCCATTGTGATGCAGGGTGGCTGTTACTGCGGAGCTGCCATTGTGATGCAGGGTGGCTGTTACTGCGGAGCTGCCATTGTGATGCAGGGTGGCTGTTACTGCGGAGCTGCCATTGTGATGCAGGGTGGCTGTTACTGCGGAGCTGCCATTGTGATGCAGGGTGGCTGTTACTGCGGAGCTGCCATTGTGATGCAGGGTGGCTGTTACTGCAGGAGCTGCCATTGTGATGCAGGGTGGCTGTTACTGCGGAGCTGCCATTGTGATGCAGGGTGGATGTTACTGCGGAGCTGCCATTGTGATGCAGGGTGGCTGTTACTGCGGAGCTGCCATTGTGATGCAGGGTGGCTGTTACTGCGGAGCTGCCATTGTGATGCAGGGTGGCTGTTACTGCGGAGCTGCCATTGTGATGCAGGGTGGCTGTTACTGCGGAGCTGCCATTGTGATGCAGGGTGGCTGTTACTGCGGAGCTGCCATTGTGATGCAGGGTGGCTGTTACTGCGGAGCTGCCATTGTGATGCAGGGTGGCTGTTACTGCGGAGCTGCCATTGTGATGCAGGGTGGCTGTTACTGCGGAGCTGCCATTGTGATGCAGGGTGGCTGTTACTGCGGAGCTGCCATTGTGATGCAGGGTGGCTGTTACTGCGGAGCTGCCATTGTGATGCAGGGTGGCTGTTACTGCGGAGCTGCCATTGTGATGCAGGGTGGCTGTTACTGCGGAGCTGCCATTGTGATGCAGGGTGGCTGTTACTGAGGAGCTGCCATTGTGATGCAGGGTGGCTGTTACTGCGGAGCTGCCATTGTGATGCAGGGTGGCTGTTACTGCGGAGCTGCCATTGTGATGCAGGGTGGCTGTTACTGCGGAGCTGCCATTGTGATGCAGGGTGGCTGTTACTGCGGAGCTGCCATTGTGATGCAGGGTGGCTGTTACTGCGGAGCTGCCATTGTGATGCAGGGTGGCTGTTACTGCGGAGCTGCCATTGTGATGCAGGGTGGCTGTTACTGCGGAGCTGCCATTGTGATGCAGGGTGGCTGTTACTGCGGAGCTGCCATTGTGATGCAGGGTGGCTGTTACTGCGGAGCTGCCATTGTGATGCAGGGTGGCTGTTACTGCGGAGCTGCCATTGTGATGCAGGGTGGCTGTTACTGCGGAGCTGCCATTGTGATGCAGGGTGGCTGTTACTGCGGAGCTGCCATTGTGATGCAGGGTGGCTGTTACTGCGGAGCTGCCATTGTGATGCAGGGTGGCTGTTACTGCGGAGCTGCCATTGTGATGCAGGGTGGCTGTTACTGCGGAGCTGCCATTGTGATGCAGGGTGGCTGTTACTGCGGAGCTGCCATTGTGATGCAGGGTGGCTGTTACTGCGGAGCTGCCATTGTGATGCAGGGTGGCTGTTACTGCGGAGCTGCCATTGTGATGCAGGGTGGCTGTTACTGCGGAGCTGCCATTGTGATGCAGGGTGGCTGTTACTGCGGAGCTGCCATTGTGATGCAGGGTGGCTGTTACTGCGGAGCTGCCATTGTGATGCAGGGTGGCTGTTACTGCGGAGCTGCCATTGTGATGCAGGGTGGCTGTTACTGCGGAGCTGCCATTGTGATGCAGGGTGGCTGTTACTGCGGAGCTGCCATTGTGATGCAGGGTGGCTGTTACTGCGGAGCTGCCATTGTGATGCAGGGTGGCTGTTACTGCGGAGCTGCCATTGTGATGCAGGGTGGCTGTTACTGCGGAGCTGCCATTGTGATGCAGGGTGGCTGTTACTGCGGAGCTGCCATTGTGATGCAGGGTGGCTGTTACTGCGGAGCTGCCATTGTGATGCAGGGTGGCTGTTACTGCGGAGCTGCCATTGTGATGCAGGGTGGCTGTTACTGCGGAGCTGCCATTGTGATGCAGGGTGGCTGTTACTGCGGAGCTGCCATTGTGATGCAGGGTGGCTGTTACTGCGGAGCTGCCATTGTGATGCAGGGTGGCTGTTACTGCGGAGCTGCCATTGTGATGCAGGGTGGCTGTTACTGCGGAGCTGCCATTGTGATGCAGGGTGGCTGTTACTGCGGAGCTGCCATTGTGATGCAGGGTGGCTGTTACTGCGGAGCTGCCATTGTGATGCAGGGTGGCTGTTACTGCGGAGCTGCCATTGTGATGCAGGGTGGCTGTTACTGCGGAGCTGCCATTGTGATGCAGGGTGGCTGTTACTGCGGAGCTGCCATTGTGATGCAGGGTGGCTGTTACTGCGGAGCTGCCATTGTGATGCAGGGGTGGCTGTTACTGCGGAGCTGCCATTGTGATGCAGGGTGGCTGTTGCCCTGCGGAGCTGCCATTGTGATGCAGGGTGGCTGTTACTGCGGAGCTGCCATTTGTGATGCAGGGTGGCTGTTACTGCGGTGCTGCCATTGTTATGCAGGGTGGCTGTTACTGCGAAGCTGCCATTTGTGATCCAGGGTGGCTGTTACTGCGGAGCTGCCATTTGTGATGCAGGGTGGCTGTTACTGCGGAGCTGCCATTGTGATGCAGGGTGGCTGTTACTGCGGAGCTGCCATTGTG
>NW_027006073.1:0-3411 GCF_036934945.1 Oncorhynchus masou masou | reverse complement strand
CAATGCTACAGCAACACCACAGCCAGTTAGGGACTATCTGACAATGCTACAGTATACCACAGCCAGTTAGGGACTATTTGACAATGCTACAGCATACCACAGCCAGTTAGGGAACTATTTGACAATGGCTACGAGTACACCACAGCCAGTTAGGGACTATTTGACAATGCTACAGTATACCACAGCCAGTTAGGGACTATTTGACAATGCTACAGTATACCACAGCCAGTTAGGGACTATCTGACAATGCTACAGCATACCACAGCCAGTTAGGGACTATTTGACAATGGCTACAATACACCACAGCCAGTTAGGGACTATCTGACAATGCTACAGTATACCACAGCCAGTTAGGGACTATTTGACAATGCTACAGCATACCACAGCCAGTTAGGGACTATTTGACAATGCTACAGCATACCACAGCCAGTTAGGGACTATCTGACAATGCTACAGCATACCACAGCCAGTTAGGGACTATTTGACAATGGCTACAGTATACCACAGCCAGTTAGGGACTATTTGACAATGCTACAGTATACCACAGCCAGTTAGGGACTATTTGACAATGCTACAGCACACCACAGCCAGTTAGGGACTATCTGACAATGCTACAGTATACCACAGCCAGTTAGGGACTATCTGACAATGCTACAGTATACCACAGCCAGTTAGGGACTATCTGACAATGCTACAGTATACCGCAGCCAGTTAGGGACTATCTGCACAATGCTACAGTATACCGCAGCCAGTTAGGGAATATCTGACAATGCTACAGAATACCACAGCCAGTTAGGGACTATCTGACAATGCTACAGTATACCACAGCCAGTTAGGGACTATTTGACAATGCTACAGTATACCACAGCCATTTAGGGACTATTTTACAATGCTATAGCATACCAAAGCCAGTTAGGGACTGTTTTACAATGCTATAGCATACCAAAGCCAGTTAGGGACTGTTTGACAATGCTACAGTACACCACAATCAGTTTGGGACTATCTAACAATGCTACAGCACACCACAGCCAGTTAAGGAATATCTGACAATGCTTCAGTATACCACAGCCAGTTAGGGACTATCTGACAATGCTACAGTAAACCACAGCCAGTTAGGGACTATCTGACAATGCTACAGTATACCACAGCCAGTGAGGGACTATTTGACAATCCTACAGTATACCACAGGCAGTTAGGGACTATTTGACAATGCTACAGCATACCACAGCCAGTTAGGGACTATTTGACAATGCTACAGTATACCACAGCCAGTTAGGGACTATTTGACAATGCTACAGCACACCACAGCCAGTTAGGGACTATCTGACAATGCTACAGTATACCACAGCCAGTTAGGGACTATCTGACAATGCTACAGTATACCACAGCCAGTTAGGGACTATCTGACAATGCTACAGTATACCGCAGCCAGTTAAGGAATATCTCACAATGCTACAGTATACCGCAGCCAGTTAGGGAATATGTGACAATGCTACAGAATACCACAGCCAGTTAGGGACTATCTGACAATGCTACAGTATACCACAGCCAGTTAGGGACTATTTGACAATGCTACAGTATACCACAGCCATTTAGGGACTATTTTACAATGCTATAGCATACCAAAGCCAGTTAGGGACTGTTTTACAATGCTATAGCATACCAAAGCCAGTTAGGGACTGTTTGACAATGCTACAGTACACCACAATCAGTTTGGGACTATCTAACAATGCTACAGCACACCACAGCCAGTTAAGGAATATCTGACAATGCTTCAGTATACCACAGCCAGTTAGGGACTATCTGACAATGCTACAGTATACCACAGCCAGTTAGGGACTATTTGACAATGCTACAGTATACCACAGCCAGTTAGGGACTATCTGACAATGCTACAGTATACCACAGCCAGTTAGGGACTATTTGACAATGCTACAGTATACCACAGCCAGTTAGGGACTATTTGACAATGCTACAGCATACCACAGCCAGTTAGGGACTATTTGACAATGCTACAGCACACCACAGCCAGTTAGGGACTATCTGACAATGCTACAGTATACCACAGCCAGTTAGGGACTATCTGACAATGCTACAGTATACCACAGCCAGTTAGGGACTATCTGACAATGCTACAGTATACCACAGCCAGTTAGGGACTATCTGACAATGCTACAGTATACCACAGCCAGTTAGGGACTATTTGACAATGCTACAGTATACCACAGCCAGTTAGGGACTATTTGACAATGCTACAGTATACCACAGCCAGTTAGGGACTATCTGACAATGCTACAGTATACTGCAGCCAGTTAGGGACTATCTGACAATGCTACAGTACACCACAATCAGTTAGGGACTATCTAACAATGCTACAGTATACCACAGCCAGTTAGGGACTATCTGACAATGCTACAGTATACCACAGCCAGTTAGGGACTATTTGACAATGCTACAGCCTACCACAGCCAGTTAGGGACTATTTGACAATGCTACAGTATACCACAGCCAGTTAGGGACTATTTGACAATGCTACAGTATACCACAGCCAGTTAGGGACTATTTGACAATGGCTACAGCACACCACAGCCAGTTAGGGACTATCTGACAATGCTACAGTATACCACAGCCAGTTAGGGACTATTTGACAATGATACAGCATACCACAGCCAGTTAGGGACTATTTGACAATGGCTACAATACACCACAGCCAGTTAGGGACTATCTGACAATGCTACAGTATACCACAGCCAGTTAGGGACTATTTGACAATGCTACAGCATACCACAGCCAGTTAGGGACTATTTGACAATGCTACAGCATACCACAGCCAGTTAGGGACTATTTGACAATGCTACAGCATACCACAGCCAGTTAAGGACTATTTGACAATGCTACAGCATACCACAGCCAGTTAGGGACTATTTGACAATGGCTACAGTACACCACAGCCAGTTAGGGACTATTTGACAATGCTACAGTATACCACAGCCGAGTTAGGAACTATTTGACAATGCTGCAGCACACCACAGCCAGTTAGGGACTATCTGACAATGCTACAGCTACCACAGCCAGTTAGGGACTATCATTACAATGCTACAGTACACCACAGCCAGTTAGGAACTACCTGACAATGCTGCAGTATACCACAGCCAGTTAGGGACTATCTGACAATGCTACAGCACACCACAGCCAGGTGTAGGAACTATCTGACAATGCTAACCAGTACACCACAGCCAGTTAGGGACTATCTTAACAATGCTACAGACACCACAGCCAGTTAGGGACTATCTGACAATGCTACAGTATACCACAATCTGTTTGGGACTTTCTAACAATGCTACAGCACACCACAGCCAGTGAAGGAATATCTGACAATGCTTGAGTATACCACAGCCAGTTAGGGACTAT
>NW_027006072.1:0-3414 GCF_036934945.1 Oncorhynchus masou masou | reverse complement strand
CTGTCCAACATCACTACTCTGGACGGCTCTGATTTAGAATACGTGGACAACTACAAATACTTAGGTGTCTGGTTAGACTGTAAACTCTCCTTCCAGACCCATATCAAATATCTTCAATCCAAAGTTAAATCTAGAATTGGCTTCCTATTTCGCAACAAAGCATCCTTCACTCATGCTGCCAAACACATACCTTTATGTGGGTGCCATCTCCAGTCATATCATCCTACCTCTGATGTGATACTGTATGTGGTGCCATCTCCAGTCATATCATCCTACCTCTGTGTGATACTGTATGTGGTGCCATCTCCAGTCATATCATCCTATCTGTGTGATACTGTATGTGGTGCCATCTCCAGTCATATCATCCTATCTGTGTGATACTGTATGTGGTGCCATCTCCAGTCATATCATCCTATCTGTGTGATACTGTATGTGGTGCCATCTCCAGTCATATCATCCTACCTTTGTGTGATACTGTACGTGGTGCCATCTCCAGTCATATCATCCTACCTCTGATGTGATACTGTATGTGGTGCCATCTCCAGTCCTATGTCCTACCTATCTGTGTGATACTGTATGTGGTGCCATCTCTAGTCATATCATCCTACCTCTGATGTGATACTGTATGTGGTGCCATCTCCAGTCATATCATCCTACTCTGTGTGATACTGTATGTGGTGCCATCTCCAGTCATATCATCCTATCTGTGTGATACTGTACGTGGTGCCATCTCAGTCATATCATCCTACCTCTGATGTGATACTGTATGTGGTGCCATCTCCAGTCATATCATCCTACCTCTGTGTGATACTGTATGTGGTGCCATCTCCAGTCATATCATCCTATCTGTGTGATACTGTATGTGGTGCCATCTCCAGTCATATCATCCTACCTCTGATGTGATACTGTATGTGGTGCCATCTCCAGTCATATCATCCTACCTCTGTGTGATACTGTATGTGGTGCCATCTCCAGTCATATCATCCTACCTCTGATGTGATACTGTATGTGGTGCCATCTCCAGTCATATCATCCTATCTGTGTGATACTGTATGTGGTGCCATCTCCAGTCATATCATCCTACCTCTGTGTGATACTGTAAGTGGTGCCATCTCCAGTCATATCATCCTACCTCTGATGTGATACTGTATGTGGTGCCATCTCCAGTCATATCATCCTACCTCTGATGTGATACTGTATGTGGTGCCATCTCCAGTCATATCATCCTACCTCTGATGTGATACTGTATGTGGTGCCATCTCCAGTCATATCATCCTACCTCTGATGTGATACTGTATGTGGTGCCATCTCCAGTCATATCATCCTATCTGTGTGATACTGTATGTGGTGCCATCTCCAGTCATATCATCCTATCTATGTGATACTGTATGTGGTGCCATCTCCAGTCATATCATCCTATCTATGTGATACTGTATGTGGTGCCATCTCCAGTCATATCATCCTATCTATGTGATACTGTATGTGGTGCCATCTCCAGTCATATCATCCTATCTGTGTGATACTGTATGTGGTGCCATCTCCAGTCATATCATCCTATCTGTGTGATACTGTATGTGGTGCCATCTCCAGTCATATCATCCTACCTCTGATGTGATACTGTATGTGGTGCCATCTCCAGTCATATCATCCTATCTGTGTGATACTGTATGTGGTGCCATCTCCAGTCATATCATCCTACCTCAGATGTGATACTGTATGTGGTGCCATCTCCAGTCATATCATCCCTATCTGTGTGATACTGCATGTGGTGCCATCTCCAGTCATATCATCCTACCTCTGATGTGATACTGTATGTGGTGCCATCTCCAGTCATATCATCCTACCTCTGATGTGATACTGTATGTGGTGCCATCTCCAGTCATATCATCCTATCTGTGTGATACTGTATGTGGTGCCATCTCCAGTCATATCATCCTACCTCTGATGTGATACTGTATGTGGTGCCATCTCCAGTCATATCATCCTATCTGTGTGATACTGTATGTGGTGCCATCTCCAGTCATATCATCCTACCTCTGATGTGATACTGTATGTGGTGCCATCTCCAGTCATATCATCCTACCTCTGTGTGATACTGTATGTGGTGCCATCTCCAGTCATATCATCCTACCTCTGATGTGATACTGTATGTGGTGCCATCTCCAGTCATATCATCCTATCTGTGTGATACTGTATGTGGTGCCATCTCCAGTCATATCAATCCTACTCTATGTGATACTGTATGTGGTGCCATCTCCAGTCATATCATCCTATCTGTGTGATACTGTATGTGGTGCCATCTCCAGTCATATCATCCTATCTGTGTGATACTGTATGTGGTGCCATCTCCAGTCATATCATCCTACCTCTGATGTGATACTGTATGTGGTGCCATCTCCAGTCATATCATCCTACCTCTGTGTGATACTGTATGTGGTGCCATCTCCAGTCATATCATCCTACCTCTGTGTGATACTGTATGTGGTGCCATCTCCAGTCATATCATCCTACCTCTGATGTGATACTGTACGTGATGCCATCTCCAGTCATATCATCCTACCTGTGTGATACTGTATGTGGTCCATCTCCAGTCATGTATCCTATCTGTGTGATACTGTAGTGGTGCCATCTCAGTCATATCATCCTACCTCTGATGTGATACTGTATGTGGTGCCATCTCCAGTCATATCATCCTACCTCTGTGTGATACTGTATGTGGTGCCATCTCCAGTCATATCATCCTACCTCTGATGTGATACTGTATGTGGTGCCATCTCCAGTCATATCATCCCTATCTGTGTGATACTGTATGTGGTGCCATCTCCAGTCATATCATCCTACCTCTGTGTGATACTGTATGTGGTGCCATCTCCAGTCATATCATCCTACCTCTGATGTGATACTGTATGTAGTGCCATCTCCAATCATATCATCCTATCTGTGTGATACTGTATGTGGTGCCATCTCCAGTCATATCATCCTACCTCTGATGTGATACTGTATGTGGTGCCATCTCCAGTCATATCATCCTATCTGATGTGATACTGTATGTGGTGCCATCTCCAGTCATATCATCCTACCTCTGTGTGATACTGTATGTGGTGCCATCTCCAGTCATATCATCCTATCTGATGTGATACTGTATGTGGTGCCATCTCCAGTCATATCATCCCTACCTCTGTGTGATACTGTATGTGGTGCCATCTCCAGTCATATCATTCTACCTCTGATGTGATACTGTATGTGGTGCCATCTCCAGTCATATCATCCTACCTCTGATGTGATACTGTATGTGGTGCCATCTCCAGTCATATCATCCTACCTCTGATGTGATACTGTACGTGGTGCCATCTCCAGTCATATCATCCTACCTCTGATGTGATACTGTATGTGGTGCCATCTCCAGTCATATCA
>NW_027006071.1:0-3416 GCF_036934945.1 Oncorhynchus masou masou | reverse complement strand
TATGTTTTGTTCGATAAAGTGCATATTTCTATCCAAAAATCTCATTTTACATTGGCATGTTATGTTCAGTAGTTCCAAAACGTGCTGTGATTTTGCAGAAAGCCACATTATTTACAGAAATACTCATAATAAACATTGATAATCGATACAACTATTATACATGGAACTTTAGATAAACATATCCTTAATGCAACCGCTGTGTCAGATTTCCCAAAAACTTTACGGAAAAAGCAAACCATAAAATTATCTGAGTACGGCGCTCAGAGCCCAAACCAGCCAAAGAAATATCCGCCATGTTGTGAAGTCAACATCAGTCAGAAATAGCATTAAAAATATTCACTTACCTTTGATGATCTTCATCAGAATGCACTCCCAGCAATCCCAGTTCCACAATAAATGATTGATTTGTTCAATAAAGTTAATCATTTATGTCCATATATCTCCTATTGTTATGGCGTTTGGTAAACAAAACAAATGCAAGTCCAGCGGAAAGGTTGGACGAAAAGTCCAAAAAGTTATATTACTGGTCGTAGAAACATATCAAACCAAGTATAGAATCAATCTTTAGGATGTCTTTAACATAAATCTTCAATAATGTCCCAATCGGAGAATTCCTTTGTCTGTAGAAAAGCAATGGAACGCGAGCTAACTCTCACATGACCGCGCGTCACAAGCCGTGGTTCTCTGCCAGACCTCTGACTCATTCCCCTCTCATTTGGCCCCACCTCACAGTAGAAGCATCAAACAAGTTTCTAAAGACTGTTGACATCTAGTGGAAGCCTTAGGAAGTGCAAGATGACCAATATCCCACTGTATCTTCAATAGTGGCTGAGTTGAAAAACGACCAACCTCAGATTTCCCACTTCCTGGTTGGATCTTTTTCTCAGGTTTGTACCTGCCATATGAGTTCTGTTATACTCACAGACATAATTCAAACAGTTTTAGAAACTTCAGAGTGTTTTCTATCCAATTCCACGAATAATATGCATATATTAGCATCTGGGACTGAGTAGCAGGCAGTTTACTCTGGGCATGCTTTTCATCCAAAAGTGAAAATGCTGCTCCCTATCCCCAAAAAATGTTTAACCTAATTCCTAACCTAAACCCTAACCTTAACCCTATCCCCTAGCCTAGCTAACGTTAACCACCTAGCTAACTTTAGTGTTGGCCCATAGCTAATGTTAGCCACAACAAATTGGAATTCATAACATATCATGCTAATTATAATTTGTAACAAATCATACTGAAATGTGTGATGGCATACACAAATGAATACATACCATAGGAAATGTAACATATCATACTAATTGGAGTGTCCCTGATTTACATTTACTATGTTACTTCTACCCCTGAGTCTGTGTTGGTGTCAGTGGCGTGTATTCATGTATTCTTTCCTCTCTGTGTTTCATAATTTTCCTTAAATTCGTAAGAGGCTGATTGTATCTCAACGGAGAAAGCATTGGAGCGAGAAAACAACGTCCCTCTCTCTCTGTATGTGTAGCCCCATCTATCTAATGCTATTCAAATTAAATTAAATTAAAAGTTTTACATTTTTAATTTAGCAGCAGTAAAATAACAATAGCGAGACTATATACAGGGGGTACCGGTACAGAGTCAATCTGCGAATTGCAAGGCACCGGTTAGTTGAGGTAATTGAGGTAAAAGGGGGGGCAACGAAAATATTCTGGGTAGCCATTTGATTAGATGTCCAGGAGTCTTATGGTTTGGGGGTAGAAGCTGTTTCGAAGCCTCTTGGACCCAGACTTGGCGCTCCAGGACTTCTTGCCGTGCGGTAGCAGAGAGAACAGTCTATGACTAGGCTTTTAGGGCCTTCATCTGACACCGCCTGGTATAGAAGTCCTGGATGGCAGGGAAGCTTGGCCCCAGTGATGTACTGGGCCGTACGCACTACCCTCTGTAGTGCCTTGCGGTCGGAGGACGAGCAGTTGCCATACCAGGCAGTCGATGCAACCAGTCAGGATGCTCTCGATGGTGCAGCTGTAGAACCTTTTGAGGATCTGAGGACACATGCCAAATCTTTTCAGTCTCCTGAGGGGGGATAGGTTTTGTCGTGCAGTCTTCATGACTATCTTGGTGTGCTTGGACAATGTTAGTTTGTTGGTGATGTGGACACCAAGGAACTTGAAGCTCTCAACCTGGTCCACTACGGCCCTGTCGATGAGAATGGGGGTGTGCTAGGTCCTCCTTTTCCTGTAGTCCGGGTTGCTGCCTGTAGCATTGAATAGAACGGAATCCAGTGAGCATTTGGCCTCCCTTATTATTATAAAATAGTAACCAATCAGCATTGAGCTAAACTGAGTGAACTGGACTGTGAATGGTCCTGGCCCACCAAAAGAAGTGTCAAGGGAAGCCAGTTTGGATTTGGCTTCACACCAATCACATCAAAAGCCAAACATGTTTGTACATGTTAAAATGCCTAAAATGTGTACCTCATTGTGTTGTTGACCTCCGTTGGCTAGCTAGCTAAAATTGTCCCTTTCCTAAATTAGCCATGGATGGAGATAGGGATTTAGACTTTTTTACTCAATTCTCCATACTGGCCAATGATTATAATGGTGGTTCTGATCCAACCATTAATTCATATATTGTGCCTCTGGCCTGAGAGTATGGAAGTTTAGAATGTAGCTAGATGTAGAAGGCTAATGTTAGCTAGCTAATCATTGCCAATGAAAGGAAGTTTGGCTAGCGAGCAATCGTTTTAGCCAGGTAGCCTAGGACAATAAAAACTAAAAGCATGAACTGTATGACAGTCATAGAACCGTTTCGGCAACATGAAAAAGAGGAGGATGGACGTTGGCGTTTCTCTAAGTAAGATTAGTCTACATGTTTTTCTACTTATACATACACACACACACACACACACACACACACACACACACACACACACCCTCACACACAAATCAGTCCCATGGACAGCCACATACGCTGTTTACATTGATTGGACTGAAATTGTTTTGTGAACATGTTAGTTGTCACTTGTCTTAGACTAAGCATAGGTTGAGCTGAAAGTGGTGCTGGAATAATGGAGGCAGTCTCTGTTTTCTTTTGAGTATGCGGTATCTCTGTTATTCTAAATCAATAGTAGTTTAATAAGCTCATTTGATTGACCATGCTGTAGGTTGTGTAACTGTTTGTTATATACGATGGCTTTAGTGGACTTCACTGGACAGAGGATGCTGCCACTGTGTCTTATTCGTGCCACTGTGTCTTATTCTGCCACCGTGGTTCTATTCACAATTGTTCGGCCTCTGCCACCCCAAGTCTTGTTCTGCCACCGTGTTCATGCTTTCCTGCCACCGTGTTCCTATATTCTGGCCACCGTGTCTGATTCTGCCACTCGTGTCTTGTTCTGCCACCTGTGTCTGTCTTCTGCCACCGCGTCTCATTCTGCCACC
>NW_027006070.1:0-3416 GCF_036934945.1 Oncorhynchus masou masou | reverse complement strand
CAAAAACTGAAAAATTGGGCGTGCAAAATTATTCAGCCCCTTTACTTTCAGTGCAGCAAACTCTCTCCAGAAGTTCAGTGAGGATCTCTGAATGATCCAATGTTGACCTAAATGACTAATGATGATAAATACAATCCACCTGTGTGTAATCAAGTCTCCGTATAAATGCACCTGCACTGTGATAGTCTCAGAGGTCCGTTAAAGCGCAGAGAGCATGAAAAAGGGACGTTTTCTTTTTGCTAAGTTTATCTATTTATAACTCATGAACTGTCGGTCTCTGACTGTCTTTTTTTTCCACCAATTAGAAAATGTCTCACTTCATCACTCCATACTCTCCACTCCCTCACTCTCTGCTCTTTACAGCTGTACAATTTATTCCCTGTCCATTCTACATGTCACACACACACACACACACACACACACACACACACACACACACACACACACACACACAACCAGACACTGCAGTGATAATCTCTGTTTGCTACAACCAGATCATTGCAATACGGAGGGATCTCAGCTGCAGGGGCAGATAAGTCTCTATAATGACATTTTATGGCCTTAGATATTGACACTAAACCTCCTTCACCCAACTGTTGCGGAAATACAGCTTTTTTGGATTCCATTTTGCCGGAATTCAATCAAATTCGCACAGCAGGAGATCCGGCACTGCCAAAAAATGACATTATTGCCTGCTCTACATCAAAGTGCATTGTGAGTAATCAGCACAGGCCAGGCAGAAGAGACTTGGGAGCCCTCCCCATCAAAGAGTGGATGAGATACATCCTGGTTGTTTTTTTTCAGGGTATATTTACCTCATTTCAGGTGCAGGGTAATTACAAAGCATACAAAAAGACAGGAGAACACCTGTACACTGTTTACATGCCAAGAAAGTTAATTAAGCAACCTTTGGACCACTGGTAACCCAACAAAGCGCGACAGTGCTGGAGGATTTGCTGCACTAAAACTCTGAAAGCGTCTAAACAGAGAACAAAGAACTCTGTCTTGTGCCATGTGAGTTACGTCAGTCCTTTTAAAACTGAGTTATGCAGTCAGGAGAAATTATCATTGATAAGGACAAATAAACACAAATCAACTTAAACTAACACCAATAAAACTTGAAGCGCAGTGTCACACATTATTACTATTCAGAGAGAGAAGCTGTCGTTTCATATGTACCACGACTGATCTGCTGGTCTGAAGCCAATGTAGTGCTGCCTAGGTAGTGCAGTGTTACACAGTATGACAGAGTGCTCTGTATTTATATGCAGTGCTGTATGCAGTTTTGTGAAGTATTTATTAGTATTATGTACTTTCCTGCAGTATGACACCATATTATGTAGTTTTATGTAGTAGTATTATGCATTTATCCCTACCTACGGGATACAACGGAGATACTGCCGGCTGCCAGGGTTTCCTCCTCAAACTGAACTTATATCTAGCCACGGCCTCCCCAGTACCATCTGACCGTGAGAAGAGTTACGCCCTCGTCTCATGCCTCACCGGGAAAGCCCTGGAATGGGCCAGCGCTGTGTGTATTAGGGAGGATGCGGCATTGGACCATTTTGAGGAGTTCACCCGCCAATTCTGGATAGTATTCGATCACCCACCTGAAGGCAAAGCAGCGGGTGAGCTTCTCTATCATCTGAGGCAGGAGACGAGGAGTGCACAGGATTTTGCTTTGGAGTATAGGACCTTGGCTGCCGGCGCTGGATGGAACGACAGGGCCCTGATCGACCATTACCGTTGTAGTCTACGCGAGGACGTCCGTCGGGAGCTGGCCTGTAGAGACACCACCCTCACCTTCGACCAGCTGGTGGACATGTCCATCAAGCTGGACAACATGCTGGCTACTCGTGGACGTCTAGATCGGGGTCTGGTTGTTCCATCCTCCCGCACCCTCTCTCACGAACCTATGGAATTGGGAGGGATGGTGCGCAGGGAGACCGGAGGGGGTTCCCGCTCAAGCACCATTCAAGGTCGCAGAGGGCACACTGCTGGTCGGTGCCGGGTTGGTTCCTCTGGGAATAGAGAGGGCAGGCAGGCATTCTGGCGTCACCCCAGGTGAGTAGGCACCATTCTCATCCAGAGCCCTCTGCTGCACTAATGTTTGTCTCTGTCTCTTTTCCTGATTTTCTTTCACTGCATTCCCAGTATAAGGCGCTAGTAGATTCAGGTGCGGCTGGGAATTTCATTAATAAAAGTCTAGCTCATAGTTTAGGGATTCCTATTGTTCCTGTGGATATGCCTTTCCCTATTCATGCCTTAGATAGTCGACCATTAGGATCAGGGTTTATCAGGGAGGTAACCGCACCTTTGTGTATGATAACACAGGAGGGTCACAAGGAGAAGATTAGTCTTTTCCTTATTGATTCTCCTGCGTATTCTGTGGTGCTAGGCCTACCCTGGTTAGTTTGTCATAACCCCACTGTTTCTTGGCCACAGAGGGCTCTCACGGGGAGGTCGCGAGAATGCTCAGGTACAGTGCCTTGCGAAAGTATTCGGCCCCCTTGAACTTTGCGACCTTTTGCCACATTTCAGGCTTCAAACATAAATATATAAAACTGTATTTTTTTGTGAAGAATCAACAACAAGTGGGACACAATCATGAAGTGGAACGACATTTATTGGATATTTCAAACTTTTTAACAAATCAAAAACTGAAAAATTGGGCGTGCAAAATTATTCAGCCCCCTTTACTTTCAGTGCAGCAAACTCTCTCCAGAAGTTCAGTGAGGATCTCTGAATGATCCAATGTTGACCTAAATGACTAATGATGATAAATACAATCCACCTGTGTGTAATCAAGTCTCCGTATAAATGCACCTGCACTGTGATAGTCTCAGAGAGGTCCGTTAAAAGCGCAGAGAGCATCATGAAGAACAAGAACACACCAGGCAGGTCCGAGATACTGTTGTGAAGAAGTTTAAAGCCGGATTTGGATATAAAAAGATTTCCCAAGCTTTAAACATCCCAAGGAGCACTGTGCAAGCGATAATATTGAAATGGAAGGAGTATCAGACCACTGCAAATCTACCAAGACCTGGCCGCCCCTCTAAACTTTCAGCTCATACAAGGAGTAGACTGATCAGAGATGCAGCCAAGAGGCCCATGATCACTCTGGATGAACTGCAGAGATCTACAGCTGAGGTGGGAGACTCTGTCCATAGGACAACAATCAGTTGTATATTGCACAAATCCAGCCTTTTATGGAAGAGTGGCAAGAAGAAAGCCATTTCTTAAAGATATCCATAAAAGTGTCGTTTAAAGTTTGCCTCAAGCCACCTGGGAGACACACCAAACATGTGGAAGAAGGTGCTCTGGTCCTGAATCCAATCGAGACCTGAATCCAATCGAGAACATAATTTTTTCTATGCTATGCTCCCAAACGTCCCTTTTTCAGGACCCCTGTCTTT
>NW_027006069.1:0-3417 GCF_036934945.1 Oncorhynchus masou masou | reverse complement strand
TTTCATAACAACACTGTCATCTCAGATTTTCAAAATATGCTTTTGAACCATAGCTATTCACTAATTTGTGTAAGAGTATGCTAAGCTAGCTTAGCATTTTGAGTAACATTTAGCACACAACATTTTCACAAAAACCAGATAAGCAAATAAATAAAATCATTTACCTTTGAAGAGCTTCGGATGTTTTCAATGAGGAGACTCTCAGTTACATAGCAAATGTGCAGTTTTTCCTGAAAGAATCTTTGTGTAGGAGAAATCGCTCCGTTTTGTACATCACATTTGGCTACCGAAACGAACCGAAATTCAGTCACCAACAACGTCAAACTTTTTCCGAATTAACTCCATAATATCGACCGAAACATGGCAAACGTTGTTTGGAATCAATCCACAAGGTGTTTTCACATATCTCTTCCATTGATATATCGTTCAGGAAGCCTGCTTTCTTCTCTGAATTCCATGGAAAAATACTTGCAGCTGAGGTTTGCGCACCAATTTTGGCGCAGGACACGAGGGCGGACACCTGTAAATGTGGTCTCTATGGTCAATCTTCCAATGATATGCCTACAAATACGTCACAATGCTGCAGACACCTTGGGGAAACGCCAGAAAGGGCAGGCTCATTCATCTCGCATTCACAGCCATATAAGGAGACAATGGAAAACGGAGCCTCAAAAATCCTGCTGATTTCCTGGATGACGTTTCATCTTGGTTTTGCCTGTAGCTCACGTTCTAGGGCACGCACAGAGAATATCTTTGCAGTTCTGGAAACCTCAAAGTGTTTTCCTTCCAAAGCTATCAATTATATGCATAGTCGAGCATCTTTTTGTGACAAAATATTGCGCTTAAAACGGGCACGTCATTTTATCCAAAAATGATATAGCGCCCCTAGAGTTTCAAATTAAACAGCAACCACTAACATTGAGTGGCTGCTGCCAACACACTGACTCAACTCCAGCCACTTCAATAATGGGAATTGATGGGAAATTATGTGAAATATATCACTAGCCACTTTAAACAATGCTACCTAATATAATGTTTACATACCCTACATTATCCATCTCATATGTATACTGTACGTATATACTATACTCTATCATCTACTGCATCCTTATGTAATACATGTATCACTAGCCACTTTAATCATGTCCACTTTGTTTTACATACTCATCTCATATGTATATACTGTACTCGATACCATCTACTGTATCTTGCCTATGCTGCTCTGTACCATCAGTCATTCATATATCTTTATGTACATATTCTTTATCCCCTTACTCTGTGTATAAGAAATTAGTTTTGGAATTGTTAGTTAGATTACTTGTTGGTTATTACTGCATTGTCGGAACTAGAAGCACAAGCATTTCGCTACACTCGCATTAACATCTGCTAACCATGTGTATGTGACAAATAAAATTTGATTTGATTTGATGTTTACATACCCTAAATTACTCATGTCATATGTATATACTTGTACTCTATACCATCTACTGCATCGTGCCAATGTCGTTCTATACCATCACTCATTCATATATTGCTATATGTACATATTCTTATTCATCCCTTTACACTTGTGTGTATAACATAATTGTTAGGTTAGATTACTTGTTGGATATCACTGCATTGTCGGAACTAGAAGCACAAGCATTTCGCTACACTCGAATTAACATGTGTATGTGACAAAAAAATGGATTTGATTTGATATCTGGTAGCATTGCCTTTAAATTGTTTTAACTTGGGTCAAATGTTTCAGGTAGCCTTCCACAAGCTTCCAACAATAAGTTGGGTGAATTTTGGCCCATTCCTCCTGACAAAGATGGTGTAAGGTGTGTAGGCCTTCTTCGCTCACACATGCTTTTTCAGTTCTGCACACAAATTTTCTTTAGGAATGAGGTCAGGGCTTTGTGATGGCCACTCCAACACCTTGACTTTGTTGTCCTTCAGCCATTTTGCCACAACTTTGGAAGTATGCTCGGGGTCATTGTCCATTTGGAGACCCGTTTGCGGCAGGGTCGCCTAGTGGTTAGAGTGTTGGACGAGTAACCCAACGGTTGCAAGTTTAAATCCCCTAGCTGACAAGGTACAAATCTGTCGTTCTGCCCCTGAACAGGCAGTTAACTTCTTGAAACACCCATCCCATTAGCGAGATCATTTTCATCAACACCCGCTGAATTGCAGCGCGCCAAATTCAAATTAAATTACTAAAAATATTAAATTTTCATGAAGTGCATTATAGCAAAACACAGCTTAACTTGTTGATAACCTGTTGATGCTCTGGGGCGCTATTTCATTTTTGATGAAAACGTTCCGTTTTAAACAAGATATTTGTCACAAAGATGCACCGACTATGCATATAATTGATAGCTTTCGAAAGAAAACACTCTGACGTGTCAAGAACTACCAAGATATTTTCTGTGCGTGCCCTAGAACGTGAGCTTCAGGCAAAGCCAAGATGAGACGGCATCCAGGAAATGAGCAGGATTTTTTGAGGCTCTGTTTTCCATTGTCTCCTTATATGGCTGTGAATGCGAGAGGAATGAGCCTGCCCTTTCTGTCGTTTCCCAAGGTGTCTGCAGCATTGTGACGTATTTGTAGGCAGATCATTGGAAGATTGACCATAAGAGACCACATTTACCAGGTGTCCGCCCGGTGTCCTGCGCCGAAATTGGTGCGCAAAAGGCAGCTGCCAGTATTTTTCCATGGGATACAGAGAGGAAAGCAAGCTTCCACGAACTGCATATCAATGAAGAGATATGTGAAAAAACACCTTGAGGATTGATTCCAAACAACGTTTGCCATGTTTCGGTCGATATTATGTAGTTAATTCGGAAAAAGTTTTACGTTGTAGGTGACTGAATTTTCGGTTCGTTTCGGTAGCCAGACGCAATGTAGAAAATGGAACGATTTCTCCTACACACAGACGCTTTCAGGAAAAACTGCGCATTTGGTATGTAACTGAGAGTCTCCTCATTGAAAACATCAGAAGCTCTTCAAAGGTAAATGATTTTATTTATTTGGTTATCTGGTTTTTGTGAAAATGTTGCGTGCTAAATGCTACTCAAAATGCTATGCTAGCTTTGCATACTCTTACACAAATTAGTCAATTTCTATGATTCAAAAGCATATTTTGAAAATCTGAGATGACAGTGTTGTTAAGAAAAGGCTAAGCTTGAGAGCAGACGCATTATTTTCATTTTATTTGCGATTTTCAGAAATCGTTAACGTTGCGTTATGCTAATGAGCCTGAGGCTTTAGTCACGATCCCGGATCCTGGATGGGGAATACTGGCAGGTGACTTTTGCGCACCAATTTCGGCGCAGGACACCGGGCGGACACGTGGTAAATGTGGTCTGTTATGGTCAATCTTCCAATGATCTGCCCACAAATACGTCACAATGCTGCAGACACCTTGGGGAAACG
>NW_027006068.1:0-3419 GCF_036934945.1 Oncorhynchus masou masou | reverse complement strand
ATGTGGAGGCTATATACAGGGGGTACAGGTACAGAGTCAATGTGGAGGCTATATACAGGGGGTACCGGCACAGAATCAATGTGGAGGCTATATACAGGGGGTACCGGTACAGAGTCAATGTGAAGGCTATATACAGGGGGTACTGGTACAGAGTAAATGTGGAGGCTATATACAGGGTGTACCGGTACAGAGTCAATGTGCAGGCTATATACAGGGGTACTGGTACAGAGTCAATGTGGAGGCTATATACAGGGTATTACCGTACAGAGTCAATGTGGAGGCTATATAAAGGGGATACTGGTACAGAGTCAATGTGGAGGCTATATACAGGGGGTACTGGTACAGAGTCAATGTGGAGGCTTTATAATGGGTGTACCGGTACAGAGTCAATGTGAAGGCTATATACAGGGGGTACTGGTACAGAGTCAATGTGGAGGCTATATACAGGGGGTACCGGTACAGAGTCAATGTGGAGGCTATATACAGGGTATTACGGTACAGAGTCAATGTGGAGGCTATATACAGGGGGTACCGGTACAGAGTCAAAGTGGATGCTATATACAGGGGGTACCGCTACAGAGTTAATGTGCAGGCTATATACAGGGGGTGCTGGTACAGAGTCAATGTGGAGGCTATATACAGGGAGTACCGGTACAGAGTCAATGTGGAGGCTATATACAGGTGGTACCGGTACAGAGTCAATGTGGAGGCTATATACAGGGGGTACAGGTACAGAGTCAATGTGGAGGCTATATACAGGGGTACCAGTACAGAGTCAATGTGGGGGCTATATACAGGGGTACTGGTACATGGTCAATGTGGAGGCTATATACAGGGGGTACTGGTACAGTGTCAATGTGGGGGCTATATACAGAGGGTACCAGTACAGAGTCAATGTGGGGGCTATATACAGGGGTACTGGTACATAGTCAATGTTGAGGCTATATACAGGGTATTACGGTACAGAGTCAATGTGGAGGCTATATACAGGGTATTACGGTACAGAGTCAATGTGGAGGCTATATACAGGGGTACTACGGTACAGAGTCAAAGTGGAGGCTATATACAGGGGGTACCGGTACAGAGTCAAAGTGGAGGCTATATACAGGGGGTACCGGTACAGAGTCAATGTGCAGGCTATATACAGGGGGTGCTGGTACAGAGTCAATGTGGAGGCTATATACAGGGTATTACGGTACAGAGTCAATGTGGGAGGCTATATACAGGGGGTACTGGTACAGAGTCAATGTGGAGGCTATATACAGGGGGTACCGGTACAGAGTCAATGTGGAGGCTATATACAGGGTACGGCAGAGTCAATGTGGCATATACGGGTATTACGGTACAGAGTCAATGTGGAGGCTATATACAGGGGGTACGGTACAGAGTCAATGTGGAGGCTATTACAGGGTACGGTACAGAGTCAGTGGAGGCTATATACAGGGGGGTACCGGTACAGAGTCAATGTGGAGGCTATATACAGGGGTTACCGGTACAGAGTCAATGTGGAGGCTATATACAGAGGTACTAGTACAGAGTCAATGTGGAGGCTATATACAGGGGGTACCGGTACAGAGTCAAAGTGGAGGCTATATACAGGGGTACCGGTACAGAGTCAATGTGGAGGCTATATACAGGGGGTGCTGGTACAGAGTCAATGTGGAGGCTATATACAGGGTGTTACTGGTACAGAGTCAATGTGGAGGCTATATACAGGGGGTACTGGTACAGAGTCAAAGTGGAGGCTATAAACAGGGGGTACCGGTACAGAGTCAATGTGGAGGCTATATACAGGGTATTACGGTACAGAGTCAATGTGGAGGCTATATACAGGGTAGTACCGGTACAGAGTCAATGTGGAGGCTATATACAGGGGGTACCGGTACAGAGTCAATGTGGAGGCTATATACAGGGGGTACCGGTACAGAGTCAATGTGGAGGCTATATACAGGGGTATTACGGTACAGAGTCAATGTGGAGGCTATATACAGGGGGTACCGGTACAGAGTCAATGTGGAGGCTATATACAGGGGGTACCAGTACAGAGTCAATGTGGAGGCTATATACAGGGGGTACCGGTACAGAGTCAATGTGGAGGCTATATACAGGGGTTACCGGTACAGAGTCAATGTGGAGGCTATGATACAAGGGTGTACCGGTACAGAGTCAATGTGGAGGCTATATACAGGGTGTACTGGTACAGAGTCAATGTGGAGGCTATATACAGGGAGTACCGGTACAGAGTCAATGTGGGAGGCTATATACAGGGGGTACCGGTACAGAGTCAATGTGGAGGCTATATACAGGGGGTACTGGTACATGAGTCAATGTGGAGGCTATATAGCTGGAGGTACTGGTACAGAGTCAATGTGGAGGCTATATACAGGGGGTACCGGTACAGAGTCAATGTGGAGGCTATATACAGGGAGTACCGGTACAGAGTCAATGTGGAGGCTATATGCAGGGGGTACTGGTACAGAGTCAATGTGGAGGCTATATACAGAGGGTACCGGTACAGAGTCAATGTGGAGGCTATATACAGGGGGTACCGGTACAGAGTCAATGTGGAGGCTATATACAGGGGGTACCAGTACAGAGTCAATGTGGGGGCTATATACAGGGGTACTGGTTACATAGTCAATGTGGAGGCTATATACAGGTGGTACCGGTACAGAGTCAATGTGGAGGCTATATACAGGGTACCGGTACAGAGTCAATGTGGAGGCTATATACAGGGGGTACTGGTACATAGTCAATGTGGAGGCTATATACTGGGGTACTGGTACAGTGTCAATGTGGGGGCTATATACAGAGGGTACCAGTACAGAGTCAATGTGGGGGCTATATACAGGGGGTACTGGTACATAGTCAATGTGGAGGCTATATACAGGGGGTACTCGGTACAGAGTCAATGTGGAGGCTATATACAGGGTATTACGGTACAGAGTCAATGTGGAGGCTATATACAGGGTGTACGGTACAGAGTCAATGTGGAGGCTATATACAGGGGGTACCGGTACAGAGTCAATGTGGAGGCTATATACAGGGGGTACCGGTACAGAGTCAATGTGGAGGCTATATACAGGGTGTTACGGTACAGAGTCAATGTGGAGGCTATATACAGGGTATTACGGTACAGAGTCAATGTGGAGGCTATATACAGGGGGTACTGGTACAGAGTCAATGTGGAGGCTATATACAGGAGGTACCGGTACAGAGTCAATGTGGAGGCTATATACAGGGTGTGACCGGTACAGAGTCAATGTGGAGGCTATATACAGGGTGGTACTGCACAGAGTCAAAGTGGAGGCTATATACAGGGTGGTACGGTACAGAGTCAATGTGGAGGCTATATACAGGGTGGTTACTGGTACAGAGTCAATGTGGAGGCTATATACAGGGTATTACGGTACAGAGTC
>NW_027006067.1:0-3419 GCF_036934945.1 Oncorhynchus masou masou | reverse complement strand
AATAGATTAGTATCTCCATTCACCCCAGGTATGTTTATATGAATGTTGATCAGTGTCTCCATACACCCCAGGTATGTTTATATGAATGTAGATCAGTATCTCCATACCCCAGGTATGTTTATAGGAATATTGATCAGTATCTCTATACCCCAGTTATGTTCATATGAATATTGATCAGTGTCTCCATACCCCAGGTAATGTTTATATGAGTATAGTATCAGTGTCTCCATACCCCAGGTATGTTTATATGAGCTATAGATCAGTGTCTCCATACCCCAGGTATGTTCATATGAATATAGATCAGTGTCTCCATACACCCCAGGTATGTTCATATGAATATAGATCAGTGTCTCCATACCCCAGGTATGTTCATATGAATATAGATCAGTATCTCCATACACCCCAGGTATGTTTATATGAATATAGATCAGTGTCTCCATACCCCAGGTATGTTCATATAAATATAGATCAGTGTCTCCATACCCCAGGTATGTTCATATAAATATAGATCAGTGTCTCCATACCCCATTTATGTTTATATGAATATATATCCGTCTCTCCATACCCCAGGTATGTTCATATAAATATTGATCAGTGTCTCCATACCCCAGGTATGTTTATATGAATATTGATCAGTATCTCCATACACCCCAGGTATGTTTATAGGAATATAGATCAGTGTTTCCATACCCCATGTATTTTTATATGAATGTAGATCAGTATCTCTATACACCCCAGGTATGTTTATATGAATTTAGATCAGTCTCTCCATATACCCCAGGTATGTTCATATGAATATATATCATTCTCTCCATACACTCCAGGTATGTTTAAATGAATATAGATCATTCTCTCCGTACACTCCAAGTATGTTTATATGAATATAGATCAGTATCTCCATACACCCCAGGTATATATCATTCTCTCCATACACTCCAGGTATGCTTATTTGCATATAGATCAGTTTCTCCATACTCCAGGTATGTTTATATGAATATAGATCAGTATCTCCATACCCCAGGTATGTTTATGTGAGTAAAGATCAGTCTCTCCATACACCCCAGGTATATTTATCGATATCTCGTCCATACCTCAGGTATGCTTATTTGCATATAGATCAGTTTCTCCATACTCCAGGTATGTTTATATGAATATAGATCAGTGTCTCCATACCCCAGGTATGTTCATATAAATATTGATCAGTGTCTCCATACCCCAGGTATGTTCATATAAATATAGATCAGTGTCTCCATACCCCATTTATGTTTATATGAATATATATCCGTCTCTCCATACCCCAGGTATGTTCATATAAATATAGATCAGTGTCTCCATACCCCAGGTATGTTCATATAAATATAGATCAGTGTCTCCATACCCCAGGTATGTTCATATAAATATAGATCAGTGTCTCCATACCCCAGGTATGTTCATATGAATATAGATCAGTGTCTCCATACCCCAGGTATGTTCATATAAATATAGATCAGTGTCTCCATACCCCAGGTATGTTTATATGAATATATATCAGTCTCTCCATACACCCCAGGTATGTTTATAGGAATATAGATCAGTGTTTCCATACCCCAGGTATGTTCATATAAATATAGATCAGTGTCTCCATACCCCCAGGTATGTTCATATGAATATAGATCAGTGTCTCCATACCCCAGGTATGTTGCATATGAATATAGATCAGTGTCTCCATACACCCTAGGTATGTTTATATGAACATATGATCCGTACTCTCCATACATCCCAGGTATGTTTATATGAATATAGATCAGTGTCTCCATACCCCAGGTATGTTTATATGAATATATATCATTCTCTCCATACACCCCAGGTATGTTTATATGAATATATATCCGTGTCTCCATACCCCAGGTATGTTCATATGAATATTTATCGTTCTCCATACCCCAGGTATGTTTATATAATTATAGATTAGTGTCTGCATACCCCAGGTATGTTTTTATGAATATATATCCGTCTCTCCATACCCCAGGTATGTTCATATGAATATTTATCATTCTTTCCATACATCCCAGGTATGTTTATATGAATCGGTGTCTCCATACCCCAGGTATGTTTATGTTAATATAGATCGGTGTCTCCATACATCCCAGGTATGTTTATATGAATATAGATCAGTGTCTCCATACCCCAGGTATGTTCATATGAATATAGATCAGTGTCTCCATACCCCAGGTATGTTTATATGAATATAGATCAGTGTCTCCATACCCCAGGTATGTTCATATAATTATAGATCAGTGTCTGCATACCCCAGGTATGTTTATATGAATATAGATCGGTGTCTCCATACCCCAGGTATGTTCATATAAATATAGATCAGTGTCTGCATACCCCAGGTACGTTTATATGAAAATATATATCCTTCTCTCCATACCCCAGGTATGTTTATATGAATATATATCCGTCTCTCCATACACCCCAGGTATGTTCATATGAATATTGATCAGTATCTCCATATCCCAGGTATGTTTATATGAATATAGATCGGTGTCTCCGTACCCCAGGTATGTTTATATGAATATATATCATTCTCTCCATACCCCAGGTATGTTCATATAAATATGGATCAGTGTCTCCACACCCCAGGTATGTTTATATGAATATAGATCGGTGTCTCCGTACCCCAGGTATGTTTATATGAATATATATCCGTCTCTCCATACCCCAGGTATGTTTATATGAATATATATCCGTCTCTCCATACCCCAGGTATGTTCATATGAATATAGATCCGTCGTCTCCATACCCCAGGTATGTTTATATGAATATATATCCGTCTCTCCATACCCCAGGTATGTTTATATGAATATATATCCGTCTCTCCATACATCCTAGGTATGTTTATATGAATATAGATCGGTGTCTCCATACCCCTGGTATGTTTATATGAATATATATCCGTCTCTCCATACACTCCAGGTATGTTTATATGAATATAGATCAGTTTCTCCATACCCCAGGTATGTTTATATGAATATATATCATTCTCTCCATACACCCCAGGTATGTTTATATGAATATATATCCGTCTCTCCATACCCCAGGTATGTTCATATGAATATATATCATTATCTCCATACCCCAGGTATGTTTATGTGAATATAGATCGGTGTCTCCATACATCCCAGGTATGTTTATATGAAAATATGTATCCGTCTCTCCATACCCCAGTTATGTTTATATGAATATTGATCAGTGTCTCCGTACATCCGGGTATGTTCATATGATTATAGATCCGTGTCTCCATACCCCAGGTATGTTCATATAGAATATAGATCAGTGTCTCCATACCCCAGGTATGTTTATATGAATATAGATCAGTGTCTCCATACCCCAGGTATGTTCATATAAATATAGATCCGTCCCTTTCCATACCCCAG
>NW_027006066.1:0-3420 GCF_036934945.1 Oncorhynchus masou masou | reverse complement strand
ACGTAACCCTGGTTCTATGAACAAAGCACGGTTTTATTGTATTTTTTTCCGACCCCATTTTTAAAAATCAGGCGACCCCACATAGTTTTGGGAAACGCTGTGGTAGTGGATATGTAGGATCCAGTGTGCTTCTGTTTAACAACAGTCACTAGTGTGTGTGAGAGTTAGTGAGTCCTCTGTAGGGGTTTTGAAACCAAACTACTTTGTTAAAGTGGAGAAGCAAGTACAGTAGCTGAAGCCGTCTAAACCTGATAGTTTACCAATCTACCCATCTAAACTACTCGTCCAGTCTAGCCAACTACTGCACGTCTAATCCTCTATCTATTTCAACCTCTGTTCCAGTCTAATCCTCTATTTCAACCTCTGTTCCAGTCTAATCCTCTATTTCAACCTCTGTTCCAGTCTAATCCTCTATTTCAACCTCTGTTCCAGTCTAATCCTCTATTTCAACCTCTGTTCCAAACTAATCCTCTGTTCCAGTCTAATCCTCTATTTCAACCTCTGTTCCAGTCTAATCCTCTATTTCAACCTCTGTTCCAGTCTAATCCTCTATTTCAACCTCTGTTCCAGTCTAATCCTCTATTTCAACCTCTGTTCCAGTCTAATCCTCTATTTCAACCTCTGTTCCAGTCTAATCCTCTATTTCAACCTCTGTTCCAGTCTAATCCTCTATTTCAACCTCTGTTCCAGTCTAATCCTCTATTTCAACCTCTGTTCCAGTCTAATCCTCTATTTCAACCTCTGTTCCAGTCTAATCCTCTATTTCAACCTCTGTTCCAGTCTAATCCTCTATTTCAACCTCTGTTCCAGTCTAATCCTCTTCCTATTTCAACCTCTGTTTCCAGTCTAATCCTCTATTTCAACCTCTGTTCCAGTCTAATCCTCTATTTCAACCTCTGTTCCAGTCTAATCCTCTATTTCAACCTCTGTTCCAGTCTAATCCTCTATTTCAACCTCTGTTCCAGTCTAATCCTCTATTTCAACCTCTGGTGCAGTGGTGCTAAAGTACAGATCTACTAGAGAAGCAGGTTAAAGCAGGACAAAGCTATGGCAGAGAGATCTTAAAGCACAATACATCATGAGCTAAACAAATAAAAAGCTACATTAAATAGTGCTAACTAAATGAGACTGCATAGATCATCTGCTGTAGACATAATTCTAATACTACAGGACTCTAGTGGTCTTTCCATGGCCATACTTCTCTCCGGTCTGGAAAGCTGGAGAGATAAGCCTACAAGTCTACGGTATCCATGTTTTCTGTCTGCAAAGAAAAACCTATTTTAGGAAAGGGAGTGAGATAAATGCAATAAATAAAACACCCTAGCGTGATATATATATATATATTAATATTTATATGTATTTATATATGTATAAAAGTATGGTACAGACAATTGGTACTGCACTTGGCTTGAATGTGTTCAGTGGGTGAGTTGATAACGATGTACTCAAAACTGATGCTAGCTAGATAACTGTGGAAGCGCTAGCATCCTATCATAACACAACAGATGCTAGCTGAGCTTAGCTGAAGGAGCTAGCTAGCTGTGATGCTAGCCCTGGACAGCTAGCTTAAGTGTACAGTAATACATTCCTATGGGAGAACCGGACTGCTAGAAAACACTACACTATTGAGAAGAGAACAAAGAGGAGAAAAGAGGACTGGGGGAACACGGTACTAGGTCTTAAATGGGGTTATAGGTGGGGAGTGTAGCTTAGTAAAAGGGGGTAAGATAGGAGAAAAGGTGGCCTGTAGCGGTGCATTCTCTTAGAGTTGAGCATTTGTACACGCGGAGGACGATGGGCTTTCAACTACTGATACAAAGACTACCGTAGGGTGGAGGCTGAGCGTGTGTATGTGTGTGTGCACTGTATGTAAGTGTTTGGATGTGTTAGGAAGAGAATGATTTGTGTATGCATGTGTACATATGTATAGCCTATCTATTAGTTGTGTATGTGTGTGTGTGTGTGTGTGTGTGTGTGTGTGTGTAGACGCGGGTAAGGAAGGCTAGGTTGAGGGAGCCTGGTATTTGGATAGTCTCCAGGGCCAGAGAGGAGGGTTGAAAGGGAAGGTGACTGGGTAGATGATCTTAGTGTCCATCAACAGCTGAGGAGTCTCACAGCGGTCCCGCAAACGAGTCTGACAGACAGAGAGAGGGGGAGGAAGGGAAGGACAGGGAGAGAGAGGGGGAGGAAGGGAAGGACAGGGAGAGAGAGGGGGAGGAAGGGAAGGACAGGGAGAGAGAGGGGGAGGAAGGGAAGGACAGGGAGAGAGAGGGGGAGGAGGGGAAGGACAGGGAGAGAGAGGGGGAGGAGAGGAAGGACAGGGAGACAGAGAGGGAGAAACAAAGAGGGAGTGAGAGAGAAAATATATACATTAGTTACAGTTACTTATATGCACAGACAGACAGACACAGACAGACAGACAGAGACAGACAGACAGGTCTTACCTGTATGGTTCGTATGAAGGTAACAGACACCCTCTCTTCAAACTCGTTGACTGGAGTGTACAGGTTCAACACCTTCACAATCTGGGAACACAGAAACACAGAGACAAACTTCATTCGTTGAACCTTGAACTATTAACTCAACTGATCCCCTGTCCCATTCTCTGCAGTGATAGGGCTTGACTGGTAAATTGAGTACCCAAGGGCTGGGATTGGTTAGTTCAGGAACTAAGTGGTAGAGAGGGCTGTGATTGACTAGTTCAGTACCTGAGTAGTAGAGAGGGCTGTGATTGGTTAGTTCAGTACGTGACTGGTAGAGAGGGCTCTAATTGGTTTAGTACATGAGCAGAATAGTGAGCTGTGTTTGGTTACCTGAGATGTGGACAGGCTGTTGCACATGGAGCAGATGGCCTCGGCGTCTTCGTCCGTCTTCTTCTTGACTTGCAGCAGCTGAGCAGCCTGAATCAGAGGCTCCAGAGTCTCCTTGGCTCCACACAGCATCAGAGACTTGTCACGCAGCCACTCCTCCAGCTGACTCACGTTATACCTGGTACACCACATTATATACGTTACACACACACTCTATAAAACACATTAGACACAGTCTGTCTATACATAAGACATGGCAGCCTCTCTGAACCGACCTGATCTGCATGCCTTTGCTCCAGGAGCACATGTCTTTACGCAGCAGTAGATTGTTGAGAGTCACAGCTCCAATGATGTAGAACTGCTGCTTCACAACCTGGGGTCAGAACACAGTCAAGGGTCAGAACACAGTCAAGGGTCAGGGTCAGAACACAGCCAAGGGTCAGGGTCAGAACATAGCCAAGGGTCAGGGTCAGAACACAGCCAAGGGTCAGGGTCAGAACACAGCCAAGGGTCAGGGTCAGAACACAGTCAAGGGTCAGGATCAGAACACAGTCAAGGGTCAGGGTCAGAACACAGCCAAGGGTCAGGGTCAGAACACAGCCAAGGGTCA
>NW_027006065.1:0-3421 GCF_036934945.1 Oncorhynchus masou masou | reverse complement strand
ATAGACACTACATATAGGCCTAGGGTTACATATAGACACTACATATAGGCCTAGGTTACATATAGACACAACATATAGACACTACATATAGGCCTAGGGTTACATATAGACACTACATATAGGCCTAGGGTTACATGTAGACATTACATATAGGCCTAAGGTTACATATAGACATTACATATAGGCCTAGGGTTACATATAGACACTACATATAGGCCTAGGGTTACATATAGACACTACATATAGGCCTAGGGTTACATATAGACATTACATATAGGCCTAGGGTTACATATAGACATTACATATAGGCCTAAGGTTACATATAGACACTACATATAGGCCTAGGGTTACATATAGACACTACATATAGGCCTAGGGTTACATATAGACATTACATATAGGCCTAAGGTTACATATAGACACTACATATAGGCCTAGGGTTACATATAGACACTACATATAGGCCTAGGGTTACATATAGACACTACTTATAGGCCTAGGGTTACATATAGACACTACATATAGGCCTAGGGTTACATATAGACATTACATATAGGCCTAGGGTTACATATAGACATTACATATAGGCCTAAGGTTACATACAGACATTACATATAGGCCTAGGGTTACATGTAGACATTACATAAAGGCCTAGGGTTACATATAGACACTACATATAGGCCTAGGGTTACATATAGACACTACAAATAGGCCTAGGGTTACATACAGACACAACATATAGGCCTAAGTTTACATATAGACACTACATATAGGCCTAGGGTTACATATAGACATTACATATAGGCCTAGGGTTACATATAGACATTACATATAGGCCTAGGGTTACATATAGACACTACATATAGGCCTAGGGATACACATAGACATTACATATAGGCCTAAGGTTACATATAGACACTACATATAGGCCTAGGGTTACATATAGACACTACATATAGGCCTAGGGTTACATATAGACACTACTATATAGGCCTAGGGTTACATATAGACACTACATATAGGCCTAGGGTTACATATAGACATTACATAAAGGCCTAGGGTTACATATAGATATTACATATAGGCCTAGTGTTACATATATACACTACATATAGGCCTAGGTTTACATATAGACATTACATATAGGCCTAGGGTTACATATAGACACTACATATAGGCCTAGGGTTACATATTAACATTTCATATAGGCCTAGGGTTACATATAGACATTACATATAGGCCTAGGGTTACACATAGACATTACATATAGGCCTAAGGTTACATATAGACACTACATATAGGCCTAGGGTTACATATAGACACTACATATAGGCCTAGGGTTACATATAGACACTACATATAGGCCTAGGGTTACATATAGACACTACATATAGGCCTAGGGTTACATATAGACATTACATATAGGCCTAAGTTTACATATAGACACTACATATAGGCCTAGGGTTACATATAGACATTACATATAGGCCTAGGGTTACATATAGACATTACATATAGGCCTAAGGTTACATATAGACACTACAAATAGGCCTAGGGTTACATACAGACACAACATATAGGCCTAAGTTTACATATAGACACTACATATAGGCCTAGGGTTACATATAGACACTACATATAGGCCTAGGGTTACATATAGACACTACATATAGGCCTAGGGTTACATATAGACATTACATATAGGCCTAAGGTTACATATAGACACTACATATAGGCCTAGGGTTACATATAGACACTACATATAGGCCTAGGGTTACATATAGACACTACATATAGGCCTAGGGTTACATATAGACACTACATATAGGCCTAGGGTTACATATAGACATTACATATAGGCCTAGGGTTACATATAGACACTACATATAGGCCTAGGGTTACATATAGACACTACATATAGGCCTAAGGTTACATATAGACACTACATATAGGCCTAAGGTTACATATAGACACTACATATAGGCCTAAGGTTACATATAGACACTACATATAGGCCTAGGGTTACATATAGACACTACATATAGGCCTAGGGTTACATACAGACACTACATATAGGCCTAGGTTACATATAGACATTACATATAGGCCTAGGATTACATATAGACACTACATAGAGGCCTAGGGTTACATATAGACACTACATATAGGCCTAGGGTTATATATAGACACTACATATAGGCCTAAGGTTAACATATAGACACTACATATAGGCCTAAGGTTACATATAGACATTACATATAGAGCCTAAGGTTACATATAGACACTATATATAGGCCTAGGGTTACATATAGACACTACATATAGGCCTAGGGTTACATACAGACAATACATATAGGCCTAGGGTTACATATAGACACTACATATAGGCCTAGGGTTACATATAGACATTACATATAGGCATAGGGTTACATATAGACATTACATATAGGCCTAAGGTTACATATAGACACTACATATAGGCCTAGGGTTACATATACACACTACATATAGGCCTAGGGTTACACATAGACATTACATATAGGCCTAAGGTTACCTATAGACACTACTTATAGGCCTAGGGTTACATATAGACACTACTTATAGGCCTAGGGTTACATATAGACACTACTTATAGGCCTAGGGTTACATATAGACACTACATATAGGCCTAGGGTTACATATAGACATTACATATAGGCCTAGGGTTACATATAGACATTACATATAGGCCTAGGGTTACATATAGACATTACATATAGGCCTAAGGTTACATATAGACACTACATATAGGCCTAAGGTTACATATAGACACTACATATAGGCCTAAGGTTACATATAGACACTACATATAGGCCTAGGGTTACATATAGACACTACATATAGGCCTAGGGTTACATATAGACACTACATAGAGGCCTAGGGTTACATAGACACTACATATAGGCATAAGGTAACATATAGACACTACATATAGGCCTAAGGTTACATATAGACATTACATATAGAGCTAAGGTTACATATAGACACTACATATAGGCCTAGGGTTACATATAGACACTACATATAGGCCTAGGGTTACATACAGACATTACATATAGGCCTAGGGTTACATATAGACATTACATATAGGCCTAGGGTTACATATAGACATTACATGAAGGCCTAGGGTTACATATAGACACTACATATAGGCCTAGGGTTACATACAGACATTACATATAGGCCTAGGGTTACATACAGACACTACATAGAGGCCTAGGGTTACATATAGACACTACATAGAGGCCTAGGGTTACATGTAGACATTACATATAGGCCTAAGGATACATATAGACACTACATATAGGCCTAAGGTTACATATAGACACTACAAATAGGCCTATGGTTACATATAGACACTACATATAGGCCTAAGGTTACA
>NW_027006064.1:122500-132917 GCF_036934945.1 Oncorhynchus masou masou | reverse complement strand
ACTCCACTACACAACAAGAGGTTCAGGAGAGATGCTATTAGAACCTCTTCTAAATATACACGGGACAGTGGAAGCATCACGTCAACATGGCTGCTGTTTTTCCTCCCACTCCACTACACAACAAGAGGTTCAGGAAAGAGGCTATTAGAACCTCTTCCAAATATATTAGAACAAATATACAGGACAGTGGAAGCATCACGTCAACATGGCTGCTGTGTTTCCTCACCACTCCACTACAAACACACCGTACAGGAAGATTAAACACTCATTTGACCCACAAACACTTTTTAAAGGAACTGAAGCCTTCTCAGCCAGCTCAGTATTCGTGCTCCGATCTCCCCTTTTCAAACAGAGAGAGAGAGAGAGAGAAAGAGAGAAACAGAGAGAGACAGAGTGAGAGAGAGCAAGAGAGAGATAGAGAGAGAGAGAGAGAGAGACAGAGAGACAGAGAGAGAGAGAGAGAGAGAGAGAGAGAGAGAGAGAGAGAAAAAGAGAGAGCAAGAGAGAGAAAAAGAGAGAGCAAGAGAGAGAGAGAGAGAGAGAGAGAGAGAGAGAGAGAGAGAGAGAGAAAGGGAGACAGAGAGAGAGAGACACAGAGAGAGATAGAGACAGAGACAGCGACAGAGAGACAGAGACAGAGACAGAGACAGAGACAGAGAAGAAGAGTATAGAAAAAGCTGTTTTTTTCTCCCTGGTCAAGGGCATCCATTTCATTATAAGAGGTAGTCCCGCCAAAACAAATATTATTTTTGTATCTTTCATTATCTTTCTCTCTGGAAATGGTCTAAAACAGCATGTGTTGGTATTAGATGCGGCAGGGCCAGCTGTCGTGCCTGGCTGCACAGTGACTCAGTGTCAGCAGTTCAAAGCCGAGCACCGACTGAAGGGAAGGAAATCTGATAGGTCAGTAGAGCTCCACTCCAGAGCCTAAAGGACACGGCTATCTTTGTAAATCATATTATTCCATCGCGTTATTTTTCTTCTTCTTCTTTTTTCTTCTTCTTCTTCTTTTCACTATTTTGTAGCAGTGCCCTGTCTGTATCTGCTGCCTGCAGCACAGCGGTAGAGTTAGAGAGACAGTAGAGATGGTCTCGGTGTGTGGGAGGGGGGAGGGGAGGAGGAGGGCGGTGGGGAGGGGGAAGGGGGGGCAGAGGAGACCCACATGAGGTGAGCATCAAACACATCTATCTAGAACAGTTACGGAGGTGAACGGTCCACGCTACACGTCTACACTTACAGTGACAACAGCAGCAGAGAGAGGAGATATTTTATCTTGTGTCCTTTAACCATTTGTTAAAACACTGTATATATATATAATATGACATTTGTAATGTCTTTATTGTTTTGAAACTTCTGTATGTCTAATGATTACTGTTAATTTTTATTGTTTATTTCACTTCATATATTCACTTTATATATTATCTACCTCACTTGCTTTGGCAATGTTTACACATGTTTCCCATGCCAATAAAGCCCTTGAATTGAATTGAAAAATTGATATTATTGCTATAACAACGGTCAACATAATGAATCTTTATCTTCTAATATACCAAAGACAATACAATCCTGGTAGAAGAACAATGGGAGGTGGAGTCAGACATAGGTTGCATCCAAAATAGCATTATATTCCCTATGTAGTATACTACATAGTACACTACTGACCAGGCTCGGGTAAAAAAAGAAAAAGAAAGTTTAAAAAAAGTAGTGCACTATATAGGGAGTAGGGCTATTTGGGATGAAGGAATCGTCTCTGAGAAGAGGACAGAGTAATGAAATCTTCAGTAGCAGTGCACACATTTGACAGGTTGAGAGGGTTAATGAACAATGTATTGAATCCTGGGCAAGACAGTCACACTTCTTAAAGGCTCCCTATTACTGGTGCCTACGAGCACAAGGGGACTTTATCTGTGTCCAGCGTGATTTATGAAGTCAGTCTCAATATCACTGAGTTTAACGACATAATGTAGGGGAGCAAATTGCTCAATTTGAGGCAAAACATGCGACGGCGATTCCCATCTTTTCTCCGCCTCCCTCTCTTTCCCCGAAAGAAGAAAAAAAAACACTACAGGAAGGAGAAATATAACCATTATTTTTCATATTGATTCAGGGCGAATTTAAGGTTGACGTCTTGTCACAGGCCTTCCTTTAATGATGCACGGGTGACTTTAATGTCGAAGGATCCGGTCAGAAGGAAAATCAGTCATTAGTCCCTCGAGAGGGGCCCTTTACTCCGTCTCTCTGATTCACTCCTTGATCATGTGGAGCCCACCAATCATACACTGTTTAATGCAATTACATCACAGAGACCCGTTTCAAAGAGCATCTCACCTCACCTCACCTCCCCCAAACCCCTCCTTCCAGTCGGCCCCTCTCCCAAAATGAGGAGACACATAGAAGGCCAGGACCCAGTGAAGTCATCCAGATAACAAGTGGAGGAAGGGAATGAGGATTTCAGAGCTGCTTGGCTAGCAGGGCACCGCTCTCTCTGTGGTGATGTGAATTCACCTCTAGAAGAGGGACTCAATGTACTCTCTTCTCTCTCTCTCTCTGTCTCTCTCTCTCTCTGTCTCTCTCTCTCTCTCTGTCTCTCTCTATCTCTGTGGTGATGTGAATTAATCTCATTCCCTCTCTCTTTCTCTCTCTCTCTCTCTCTCTCTCTCTCTCTCTCTCTCTCTCTCTCTCTCTCTCTCACTCTCTCTCTCTCTCTCTCTCTCTCTCTCTTTTAAATAGCTCCCCTTGAGGATCTATTGTCTCAGGACCTTTGATTAGTGGAGGCTCCAGCCCGCTGTCCTGGCATCATTAGCAATCTCACAAACCAGTGTTAGAGGAGAGGTCATTCTTCATCTACCCATCCACCTGTCTCTCTCTCTCTCTCTCTCTCTCTCTCTCTCTCTCTCTCTCCTCCGCCTGCCTAAACTGACCCCATCCCCATCACATCCAGGCTGTAGCTGTATATATACATACCAACCAACTTCATATTCAGCCCATATGGGGAAAAGGAGAGGCTGCCTGTCTTCCCAGCTCCACACGGGTAGGGAGCATGTGTCCAATGACATCATTAGATTTTTTTATATATATATTTTTACCTTTACTTAACCAGATAGGCCAGTTGAGAACAGGTTGTCATTTTCAACTGCGACCTGGGCCCACTCTGTCTCCACCAGCCAATCAGATAGCTGTATTACATACACACGCTCTAACATATTAGAGTGCATACAACACAATTACTGTGATGCTTTGGCTTTGAACATTGTTTTGACAATTGTTTACTTGAGTTCAATATGTATCATTCAGTGTGTCAAGGAGGTGCTACTAAACGGCACTGCCCTCTGTTGGAAAAACAGACTGGGTTTACAGTACATGGACAGGAAGTACTACTGAGGAGCATGTGGGTTTAACATTAAACAGAGTGGATCAGAGGAGCATCTGGGTTTAATATTAAACAGAGTAGATCAGAGGAGGATCTGGGTTTAATATTAAACAGAGTAGATCAGAGGAGGATCTGGGTTTAATATGAAACAGAGTGGATCAGAGGAGCATCTGGGTTTAATATTAAACAGAGTAGATCAGAGGAGGATCTGGGTTTAATATTAAACAGAGTAGATCAGAGGAGGATCTGGGTTTAATATTAAACAGAGTAGATCAGAGGAGGATCTGGGTTTAATATTAAACAGAGTAGATCAGAGGAGGATCTGGATTTAATATTAAACAGAGTAGATCAGAGGAGGATCTGGGTTTAATATTAAACAGAGTAGATCAGAGGAGGATCTGGGTTTAACATTAAACAGAGTAGATCAGAGGAGGATCTGGGTTTAATATTAAACAGAGTGGATCAGAGGAGGATCTGGGTTTAATATTAAACAGAGTAGATCAGAGGAGGATCTGGGTTTAACATTAAAACAGAGTAGATCAGAGGTGGATCTGGGTTTAATATTAAACAGAGTAGATCAGAGGTGGATCTGGGTTTAATATTAAACAGAGTAGATCAGAGGAGGATCTGGGTTTAATATTAAACAGAGTGGATCAGAGGAGGATCTGGGTTTAATATGAAACAGAGTAGATCAGAGGAGCATCTGGGTTTAATATGAAACAGAGTCGATCAGAGGAGGATCTGGGTTTAATATTAAACAGAGTCGATCAGAGGACGATCTGGGTTTAATATTGAACAGGGTAGATCAGAGGAGGATCTGGGTTTAATATTAAACAGAGTAGATCAGAGGAGCATCTGGGTTTAATATTAAACAGGGAAGATCAGAGGAGGATCTGGGTTTAATATTAAACAGGGTATGAGTAGATCAGAGGAGGATCTGGATTTAATATGAAACAGAGTCGATCAGAGGAGGATCTGGGTTTAATATTAAACAGAGTGGATCAGAGGAGGATCTGGGTTTAATATGAAACAGGGTATGAGTAGATCAGAGGAGCATCTGGGTTTTAATATGAAACAGAGTAGATCAGAGGAGCATCTGGGTTTAATATTAAACAGAGTAGATCAGAGGAGGATCTGGGTTTAATATTTAACAGAGTAGATCAGAGGAGGATCTGGGTTTTATATTAAACAGAGTAGATCAGAGGAGCATCTGGGTTTAATATTAAACAGAGTAGATCAGAGGAGCATCTGGGTTTAATATGAAACAGAGTAGATCAGAGGAGCATCTGGGTTTAATATTAAACAGAGTAGATCAGAGGAGGATCTGGGTTTAATATTTAACAGAGTAGATCAGAGGAGGATCTGGGTTTAATATTAAACAGAGTAGATCAGAGGAGGATCTGGGTTTAATATTTAACAGAGTAGATCAGAGGAGGATCTGGGTTTAATATTAAAGAGAGTAGATCAGAGGAGGATCTGGGTTTAATATTAAACAGAGTAGATCAGAGGAGGATCTGGGTTTAATATTAAACAGGGTATGAGTAGATCAGAGGAGCATCTGGGTTTAATATGAAACAGAGTAGATCAGAGGAGGATCTGGGTTTTAATATTAAAGAGAGTGGATCAGAGGAGGATCTGGGTTTTATATTAAACAGAGTAGATCAGAGGAGGATCTAGGTTTAATATTAAACAGAGTAGATCAGAGGAGCATCTGGGTTTAATATTAAACAGAGTAGACCAGAGGAGGATCTAGGTTTAATATTAAACAGAGTAGATCAGAGGAGCATCTGGGTTTAATATGAAACAGAGTAGATCAGAGGAGGATCTGGGTTTAATATGAAACAGAGTAGATCAGAGGAGGATCTGGGTTTAATATTGAACAGAGTAGATCAGAGGAGGATCTGGGTTTAATATTGAACAGAGTAGATCAGAGGAGGATCTGGTTTTAATATTAAACAGGGTATGAGTAGATCAGAGGAGGATCTGGGTTTAATATTGAACAGAGTAGATCAGAGGAGGATCTGGTTTTAATATTAAACAGGGTATGAGTAGATCAGAGGAGGATCTGGGTTTAATATTGAACAGAGTAGATCAGAGGAGGATCTGGTTTTAATATTAAACAGGGTATGAGTAGATCAGAGGAGGATCTGGATTTAATATGAAACAGAGTAGATCAGAGGAGGATCTGGGTTTAATATTGAACAGAGTAGATCAGAGGAGCATCTGGGTTTAATATGAAACAGAGTAGATCAGAGGAGGATCTGGGTTTAATATTGAACAGAGTGGATCAGAGGAGGATCTGGGTTTAATATTGAACAGAGTAGATCAGAGGAGGATCTGGGTTTAATATTAAACAGGGTAGATCAGAGGAGCATCTGGGTTTAATATTAAACAGAGTAGATCAGAGGAGCATCTGGGTTTAATATTGAACAGAGTAGATCAGAGGAGCATCTGGGTTTAATATTAAACAGGGTATGAGTAGATCAGAGGAGGATCTGGGTTTAATATGAAACAGAGTAGATCAGAGGAGCATCTGGGTTTAATATTAAACAGAGTAGATCAGAGGAGGATCTGGGTTTAATATTTAACAGAGTAGATCAGAGGAGGATCTGGGTTTTATATTAAACAGAGTAGATCAGAGGAGCATCTGGGTTTAATATTAAACAGAGTAGATCAGAGGAGCATCTGGGTTTAATATGAAACAGAGTAGATCAGAGGAGCATCTGGGTTTAATATTAAACAGAGTAGATCAGAGGAGGATCTGGGTTTAATATTTAACAGAGTAGATCAGAGGAGGATCTGGGTTTAATATTAAACAGAGTAGATCAGAGGAGGATCTGGGTTTAATATTTAACAGAGTAGATCAGAGGAGGATCTGGGTTTAATATTAAAGAGAGTAGATCAGAGGAGGATCTGGGTTTAATATTAAACAGAGTAGATCAGAGGAGGATCTGGGTTTAATATTAAACAGGGTATGAGTAGATCAGAGGAGCATCTGGGTTTAATATGAAACAGAGTAGATCAGAGGAGGATCTGGGTTTTAATATTAAAGAGAGTGGATCAGAGGAGGATCTGGGTTTTATATTAAACAGAGTAGATCAGAGGAGGATCTAGGTTTAATATTAAACAGAGTAGATCAGAGGAGCATCTGGGTTTAATATTAAACAGAGTAGACCAGAGGAGGATCTAGGTTTAATATTAAACAGAGTAGATCAGAGGAGCATCTGGGTTTAATATGAAACAGAGTAGATCAGAGGAGGATCTGGGTTTAATATGAAACAGAGTAGATCAGAGGAGGATCTGGGTTTAATATTGAACAGAGTAGATCAGAGGAGGATCTGGGTTTAATATTGAACAGAGTAGATCAGAGGAGGATCTGGTTTTAATATTAAACAGGGTATGAGTAGATCAGAGGAGGATCTGGGTTTAATATTGAACAGAGTAGATCAGAGGAGGATCTGGTTTTAATATTAAACAGGGTATGAGTAGATCAGAGGAGGATCTGGGTTTAATATTTAACAGAGTAGATCAGAGGAGGATCTGGTTTTAATATTAAACAGGGTATGAGTAGATCAGAGGAGGATCTGGATTTAATATGAAACAGAGTAGATCAGAGGAGGATCTGGGTTTAATATTGAACAGAGTAGATCAGAGGAGCATCTGGGTTTAATATGAAACAGAGTAGATCAGAGGAGGATCTGGGTTTAATATTGAACAGAGTAGATCAGAGGAGCATCTGGGTTTAATATTAAACAGAGTAGATCAGAGGAGCATCTGGGTTTAATATGAAACAGAGTAGATCAGAGGAGCATCTGGGTTTAATATTAAACAGAGTAGATCAGAGGAGGATCTGGGTTTAATATTTAACAGAGTAGATCAGAGGAGGATCTGGGTTTAATATTAAACAGAGTAGATCAGAGGAGGATCTGGGTTTAATATTTAACAGAGTAGATCAGAGGAGGATCTGGGTTTAATATTAAAGAGTAGATCAGAGGAGGATCTGGGTTTAATATTAAACAGAGTAGATCAGAGGAGGATCTGGGTTTAATATTAAACAGGGTATGAGTAGATCAGAGGAGCATCTGGGTTTAATATGAAACAGAGTAGATCAGAGGAGGATCTGGGTTTTAATATTAAAGAGAGTGGATCAGAGGAGGATCTGGGTTTTATATTAAACAGAGTAGATCAGAGGAGGATCTAGGTTTAATATTAAACAGAGTAGATCAGAGGAGCATCTGGGTTTAATATTAAACAGAGTAGACCAGAGGAGGATCTAGGTTTAATATTAAACAGAGTAGATCAGAGGAGGATCTGGTTTTAATATTAAACAGGGTATGAGTAGATCAGAGGAGGATCTGGGTTTAATATTGAACAGAGTAGATCAGAGGAGGATCTGGTTTTAATATTAAACAGGGTATGAGTAGATCAGAGGAGGATCTGGGTTTAATATTTAACAGAGTAGATCAGAGGAGGATCTGGTTTTAATATTAAACAGGGTATGAGTAGATCAGAGGAGGATCTGGATTTAATATGAAACAGAGTAGATCAGAGGAGGATCTGGGTTTAATATTGAACAGAGTAGATCAGAGGAGCATCTGGGTTTAATATGAAACAGAGTAGATCAGAGGAGGATCTGGGTTTAATATTGAACAGAGTGGATCAGAGGAGGATCTGGGTTTAATATTGAACAGAGTAGATCAGAGGAGGATCTGGGTTTAATATTAAACAGGGTAGATCAGAGGAGCATCTGGGTTTAAAATTAAACAGAGTAGATCAGAGTGTGTTTATTATTATTTTCATTATTATGGGTTATCACTTTTCTGTTATTTCTCTATTTTCTTTGTCTCTACATTGTTGTGAAGCAGTTCTCTTTTAGTTTACACCTGTTGTTTACCAAGCCTATGACACATCGCAATGTATTTGATTTAACAGGGGAGTACAGAGGTTTACACCACATACCGGAACCGATCACAATACCACATCTCTGAACACGGTGATGCATCTCGTAGTCATCAGAAGACAAGCGATTTAGCTGTTTTAAGTGTGAGAACACTGTAGTTTGTGTTTGAAGTCGTGTTTGAAAATGAAGCCTCTTTTTCATATTTTACATCACTCTGATGAACTGTGCCTCGTTTTATTTGAATATGATATGTGTGAATGTGGTTATATAAAAAATAATGTTTTAAATTCCTGTAATGCGTTGTTTGGTCACACCGAACCGCTTTCCATCTGGGTGTTAATTTGATATGTTGTTAAATTGACATGGACATACATGTTTCTCCAGTGTGAGTTTCTGTAGTATTTATGCCTTTGATTATGTTTCTATGTGTTTTAAAATTATAAATATTTATATATATATACTCTATATCTTATGTTTTCAGAAATTTACAAAAGCCAGATTTTTTTCTCTGAGATTTCCAGAGTGCCTCATTAGAACAGATGAGGCTCCCTCTGCGATAGCACTCTGACCCACCTCCACCCCCCACCCCACTTAGCTCCACCCCCACCCCTCTTAGCTCCACCCCCACCCCTCTTAGCCCACCCCCACCCCCTCTTAGCTCCACCCCCACCCCTCTTAGCTCCACCCCCACCCCCTCTTAGCTCCACCCCCCCCCCCCACCCCTCTTAGCTCCACCCCCCCCCCCAAAGGAACCTTTACAATCTGCTTCCATAGACATTGGAAGTAGAGCACATTGGGACTGAGGAGAAAAGACAGAGGAGCACTAAAACTGACAGTGTGGCCTGCTGCATTCAGTCTGATAGAACATGTAGGAAAACAAAAGCAAGGCGGGGCCCAGTGAAACGGCCCCTCAGGAAAGGTTCTGTTTCATGGCTCTCCCCGTTTTGCATTTCCTGTTTATATTGTGCTGCCACCATGTAGACCTGCTGTATTCCAGTCATGTTGCTGTATATTATTGTTCAGTATTGCTGCTCGTGCAGCTGTAATATTTACTACTGTGGCATTAGTAGTACCTGAACGGGATATAAAGTACTACTGTGATATTACTAATACCTGGACATGAAGTACTACTGTGATATTACTAGTACCTGAATGGACATGAAGTACTACTGTGATATTACTAGTACCTGAATGGACATGAAGTACTACTGTGATGTTACTAGTACCTGGACATGAAGTACTACTGTGATATTACTAATACCTGGACATGAAATACTACTGTGATATTACTAGTACCTAGACATGAAATACTACTGTGATATTACTAGTACCTAGACATGAAATACTACTGTGATATTACTAGTACATGAATGGGACATGAAGAACTACAGTATTTCAAGCTAGTAGGGTCACAGAAGTTAATAGTTTTTTCTGTATTTCAACAAGCAGACACATCATCTCAGTTAAAAACAGTTAAAATGGGCAAATGTAAATTCTAACCATGAACATTTAACATATCCATTGTGATTTTAGCCAAGTCGTCATTGTTAAACACATTACACAATCCAAGGTGACTCTGTCTGGCTAGTAAGAGAACACAACTCCTCGTAAAAGAGAGTCGTTTTAGGCGAGTAGTTTCAATGTATTGTCTATATTGACTCAAGTATCTTACGAAGCAACAGAGATATAATTGAGTTGTGAGTCCTCTAAATATCATACATCACAGACCGCCATCCATGACAATTGAAACATTATCCAGTTGAATTTCCAATATCAGGCCTGGTTCTGAAGACTCAACTGATTTAGAAAACAGACAGGCAAGGTGCTCTCTCTTCCGTCGTTCACATTCACACCTCCAAATACAATTATTGTTATTAATAATCATGGCTTTGGCAGGAGGGCTTTACGGAGACAGAGGAACACACTTGCTGTGAAATCTAATTTAGCCGACGCACAAATCCATCACTTTACACCGTCGCCATTACAAAGGAGAAGATATAAAACTTCCAAACATCACCGATTTGTCTCTATGATGGCAGAAATGAAGGGGGGAGGGGTGAGAAAGACAGAGGGACAGAGGCAGAGAGAGACAGACAAAGAGAGCGAGAACAAGAGATAGAGAGAGAGAGAGAGAGAGAGAGAGAGAG
>NW_027006064.1:110000-120000 GCF_036934945.1 Oncorhynchus masou masou | reverse complement strand
GGTTATCTGTGGATGGTTGATAAGGCCATGGTTATCTGTGGATGGTTGATAAGGCCATGGTTATCTGTGGATGACAAGGACATGGTTATCTGTGGATGGCAAGGACATGGTTATCTGTGGATGGTAAGGCCATGGTTATCTGTGGATGACAAGGCCATGGTTATCTGTGGATGGATGGCAAGGACATGGTTATCTGTGGATGGCTGACAAGGACATGGTTATCTGTGGATGGTAAGGCCATGGTTATCTGTGGATGACAAGGCCATGGTTATCTGTGGATGGATGACAAGGCCATGGTTATCTGTGGATGGTTGGTAAGACCATGGTTATCTGTGGATGGTTGGTAAGGCCATGGTTATCTGTGGATGACAAGGCCATGGTTATCTGTGGATGGTAAGGCCATGGTTATCTGTGGATGGCAAGGCCATGTTTATCTGTGGATGACAAGGACATGGTTATCTGTGGATGGTAAGACCATGGTTATCTGTGGATGGTTGGTAAGGCCATGGTTATCTGTGGATGGATGACAAGGCCATGGTTATCTGTGGATGACAAGGCCATGGTTATCTGTGGATGGTAAGGCCATGGTTATCTGTGGATGGTAAGGCCATGGTTATCTGTGGATGACAAGGCCATGGTTATCTGTGGATGACAAGGCCATGGTTATCTGTGGATGACAAGGCCATGGTTATCTGTGGATGGTAAGGCCACGGTTATCTGTGGATGGCTGAAAAGGCCATGGTTATCTGTGGATGCAAGGCCATGGTTATCTGTGGATGGCTGAAAAGGCCATGGTTATCTGTGGAAGACTGATAAGGCCATGGTAGTCTGTGGAAGAGTGATAAGTCAAAACAGGTTGGTTGGAATCTCTGGTTGAGACACTGATTATCATCATTCACATTCTATATGATCAGTAAGCTGTAGAGACAATGTTATACAGAGACAGAACCATACAGTCACATCTTTTATATTGGCCTCTGAAGAAGCTGCTCTTATCCAATCACAACCAACCAGCATCATCATCCACATACAGGTAAACTGCACAGTGGTGGAGACTAGTAACCACATTCACTTCTACTGGCTGCAGGGCCCTTTTCTGTCGCGTTACTAGGTAACTAAATGTACTGTTACAAACAACCCTATGTTGTGTGACCAATCAGAGCAGAGCTGTAGAAGTTCATATCCTGGCTTCTCATTAAACGTGGCTCTTTTCAATAGATGAGAATAAAAAGCATGTTTATTTAAACAGGGAAGTGTCTCAACTCAATTAAAAATTAAAATCTATTTTTTTTTCGTACAGAGGATGAACTATTAACACAAGTTGATTAATATAGGTCACAACACAAAGAGAAGTAGCTTATTAATTAAATAATAAGGGCAATTTCATTACTATCAGGTCCGTCCAGTCAAATAATAACTTTCCTGATGAGAGAAAAGGTGAAACAACTTGGACGGTTCGTGTGTTTCTATGCTAATGCTGTTTATGACGATAGATTAGTTTGTTGGGGTGTAAAAAAAGACAGGTTAGCTTAATCTTCAGACTTCTTCATCGGGCAACAGTAGAAAGGTAATCAGTTCATTGAAAGAAGAAAAAAGGAAGCCTGAGTTGCCTTTCACATTGTGACATAAACCACATTACCAAACAGCATAATCCAGGGTTTAAGTAGAATAGGGTCATCACAGAAATTAACTTTTTGTTCATTAATTTGTATGGATTAGCAGAAGGGCAAAAAGACAGCCAATCTGTTCTACTTTTCTTGCTCCTCTTGAAAATCATTTTAAAAGTGTGCATAAATTGTGTCTGTTGGGTGACTGTGGGGTTAATCAGGCCGATGTGGCTCTCTAATTGCTTTCTATTCAGAGTAAATTCATTAGATAATGTTCTCTTCCAAATGCATGAATCAATTTAACTGAGGAAAACCACATTAGGAGGTTTGGTTTCAATGCTAGGCTACAGTATGGCTGTCGTGTTAGCAGCAGGCTATGGCTGTTCCTTCCTCTATGCTGGTTTCAGCGCTAGGCTACGCGCTGCATGGCTATCGTGTTAGCAGCAGGCTATGGCTGTTCCTTCCTCTATGCTGGTTTCAGCGCTAGGCTACGCGCTGCATGGCTATCGTGTTAGCAGCAGGCTATGGCTGTTCCTTCCTCTATGCTTTGATTTCAGCGCTAGGCTATACGCTGCATGGCTGTCGTGTTAGCAGCAGGCTATGGCTGTTCCTTCCTCTATGCTGGTTTCAGCGCTAGGCTACGCGCTGCATGGCTGTCGTGTTAGCAGCAGGCTATGGCTGTTCCTTCCTCAAGGCTTTGATTTCAGCGCTAGGCTATACGCTGTATGGCTATCGTGTTAGCAGCAGACTATGGCTATTCCTTCCTCAAGGCTTTGATTTCAGCGCTAGGCTATACGCTGCATGGCTATCGTGTTAGCAGCAGGCTATGGCTATTCCTTCCTCAAGGCTTTGATTTCAGCACTAGGCTATACGCTGCATGGCTATCGTGTTAGCAGCAGGCTATGGCTGTTCCTTCCTCAAGGCTTTGATTTCAGCACTAGGCTACACGCTGCATGGCTATCGTGTTAGCAGCAGGCTATGGCTGTTCCTTCCTCAAGGCTTTGATTTCAGCGCTAGGCTATACGCTGCATGGCTATCGTGTTAGCAGCAGGCTATGGTTGTTCCTTCCTCAAGGCTTTGATTTCAGCGCTAGGCTATACGCTGCATGGCTATCGTGTTAGCAGCAGGCTATGGTTGTTCCTTCCTCAAGGCTTTGATTTCAGCGCTAGGCTATACACTGCATGGCTATCGTGTTAGCAGCAGGCTATGGTTGTTCCTTCCTCAAGGCTTTGATTTCAGCGCTAGGCTATACGCTGCATGGCTATCGTGTTAGCAGCAGGCTATGGTTGTTCCTTCCTCAAGGCTTTGATTTCAGCGCTAGGCTATACACTGCATGGCTATCGTGTTAGCAGCAGGCTATGGTTGTTCCTTCCTCAAGGCTTTGATTTCAGCGCTAGGCTACACACTGCATGGCTATCGTGTTAGCAGCAGACTATGGTTGTTCCTTCCTCAAGGCTTTGATTTCAGCGCTAGGCTACGCGCTGCATGGCTGTCGTGTTAGCAGCAGGCTATGGCTGTTCCTTCCTCTATGCTGGTTTCAGCGCTAGGCTACGCGCTGCATGGCTATCGTATTAGCAGCAGGCTATGGCTGTTCCTTCCTCTATGCTGGTTTCAGCGCTAGGCTACGCGCTGCATGGCTATCGTGTTAGCAGCAGGCTATGGCTGTTCCTTCCTCTATGCTGGTTTCAGCGCTTAGGCTACGCGCTGCATGGCTGTCGTGTTAGCAGCAGGCTATGGCTGTTCCTTCCTCAAGGCTTTGATTTCAGCGCTAGGCTACACGCTGCATGGCTGTCGTGTTAGCAGCAGACTATGGCTGTTCCTTCCTCAAGGCTTTGATTTCAGCGCTAGGCTATACGCTGCATGGCTATCGTGTTAGCAGCAGGCTATGGTTGTTCCTTCCTCAAGGCTTTGATTTCAGCGCTAGGCTATACACTGCATGGCTATCGTGTTAGCAGCAGGCTATGGCTATTCCTTCCTCAAGGCTTTGATTTCAGCACTAGGCTATACGCTGCATGGCTATCGTGTTAGCAGCAGGCTATGGCTGTTCCTTCCTCAAGGCTTTGATTTCAGCACTAGGCTACACGCTGCATGGCTATCGTGTTAGCAGCAGGCTATGGCTGTTCCTTCCTCAAGGCTTTGATTTCAGCGCTAGGCTATACGCTGCATGGCTATCGTGTTAGCAGCAGGCTATGGTTGTTCCTTCCTCAAGGCTTTGATTTCAGCGCTAGGCTATACGCTGCATGGCTATCGTGTTAGCAGCAGGCTATGGTTGTTCCTTCCTCAAGGCTTTGATTTCAGCGCTAGGCTATACACTGCATGGCTATCGTGTTAGCAGCAGGCTATGGTTGTTCCTTCCTCAAGGCTTTGATTTCAGCGCTAGGCTATACGCTGCATGGCTATCGTGTTAGCAGCAGGCTATGGTTGTTCCTTCCTCAAGGCTTTGATTTCAGTGCTAGGCTATACACTGCATGGCTATCGTGTTAGCAGCAGGCTATGGTTGTTCCTTCCTCAAGGCTTTGATTTCAGCGCTAGGCTACACACTGCATGGCTATCGTGTTAGCAGCAGACTATGGTTGTTCCTTCCTCAAGGCTTTGATTTCAGCGCTAGGCTACGCGCTGCATGGCTGTCGTGTTAGCAGCAGGCTATGGCTGTTCCTTCCTCTATGCTGGTTTCAGCGCTAGGCTACGCGCTGCATGGCTATCGTATTAGCAGCAGGCTATGGCTGTTCCTTCCTCTATGCTGGTTTCAGCGCTAGGGCTACGCGCTGCATGGCTATCGTGTTAGCAGCAGGCTATGGCTGTTCCTTCCTCTATGCTGGTTTCAGCGCTAGGCTACGCGCTGCATGGCTGTCGTGTTAGCAGCAGGCTATGGCTGTTCCTTCCTCAAGGCTTTGATTTCAGCGCTAGGCTACACACTGCATGGCTAACGTGTTAGCAGCAGACTATGGCTGTTCCTTCCTCAAGGCTTTGATTTCAGCGCTAGGCTATACGCTGCATGGCTATCGTGTTAGCAGCAGGCTATGGCTGTTCTTTTCCCCAGTCAAACTGTGTTACAGTAGGCCTCACCCTGTTTACTTAAGTAGGGATTTATTTTAAATGTATTTCTTCTCCCCCTTATTAACGTCTCTTCACCCCAGACTAAATGCTGAATAGATTGACTAGGCTTGGAGGTTGAAACACCTCCTTCCTCCGTCAAATCCACAAGCTAAACCTCTCTTTTCTCTCTTGACGTGTGATGTTTGTCATTATGGTCTTGAAGTCATAAAACGGTCGATAATAACAGTGAAATAGTGGCAAATGATATTACCAAGCCTCATACATACAGGCAGCATCTCTTTACAACTACGGTCTAATAGAGAGGCGTCAATACAGACCCCGGTTTGATCCCGGGCTGTATCACAACCGGATGTGATCGGGAGTCCCATAGGCCGGCGCACATTTGGCCCAGCGTCGTTCGGGATAGGAAAGGGTTTGGCCTGGGTAGGCCATCATTGTAAAGTAAGAATTTGTCCTTAATTGACTTGAAAGTTAAAAAAAGGTTAAATAAATAATAATGATGGCAGTTTTTTAAAAACTACATTTTGAATTTGTTTGTGTTACAGATATTTTTTTGGTCTGATTTATTAGAAAACATGTCATGCAGGTTTCCTCACCACTGAATAGCCTATAGCCCCTCCTCTATCACTACTAAATAGCCTATAGCCCCTCCTCTATCACTACTGAATAGTCTACAGCCCCTCCTCTATCACTACTGAATAGTCTATAGCCCCTCCTCTATCACTACTGAATAGTCTATAGCCCCTCCTCTATCACTACTGAATAGCCTATAGCCCCTCCTCTATCACTACTGAATAGTCTATAGCCCCTCCTCTATCACTACTGAATTGTCTATAGCCCCTCCTCTATCACTACTGAATAGTCTACAGCCCCTCCTCTATCACTACTGAATAGTCTATAGCCCCTCCTCTATCACTACTGAATAGCCTATAGCCCCTCCTCTATCACTACTGAATAGTCTATAGCCCCTCCTCTATCACTACTGAATAGACAATAGCCCCTCCTCTATCACTACTGAATAGTCTATAGCCCCTCCTCTATCACTACTGAATAGCCTATAGCCCCTCCTCTATCACTACTGAATAGTCTATAGCCCCTCCTCTATCACTACTGAATAGACAATAGCCCCTCCTCTATCACTACTGAATAGTCTATAGCCCCTCCTCTATCACTACTAAATAGTCTATATCCCCTCCTCTATCACTACTGAATAGTCTATAGCCCCTCCTCTATCACTACTGAATAGACAATAGCCCCTCCTCTATCACTACTGAATAGTCTATAGCCCCTCCTCTATCACTACTGAATAGTCTATAGCCCCTCCTCTATCACTACTGAATAGTCTATAGCCCCTCCTCTATCACTACTGAATAGACTATAGCCCCTCCTCTATCACTACTGAATAGTCTATAGCCCCTCCTCTATCACTACTGAATAGTCTATAGCCCCTCCTCTATCACTACTGAATAGACTATAGCCCCTCCTCTATCACTACTGAATAGACTATAGCCCCTCCTCTATCACTACTGAATAGTCTATAGCCCCTCCTCTATCACTACTGAATAGCCTATAGCCCCTCCTCTATCACTACTGAATAGTCTATAGCCCCTCCTCTATCACTACTGAATAGCCTATAGCCCCTCCTCTATCACTACTGAATAGTCTATAGCCCCTCCTCTATCACTACTGAATAGACAATAGCCCCTCCTCTATCACTACTGAATAGTCTATAGCCCCTCCTCTATCACTACTGAATAGTCTATAGCCCCTCCTCTATCACTACTGAATAGACAATAGCCCCTCCTCTATCACTACTGAATAGTCTATAGCCCCTCCTCTATCACTACTGAATAGTCTATAGCCCCTCCTCTATCACTACTGAATAGTCTATAGCCCCTCCTCTATCACTACTGAATAGTCTATAGCCCCTCCTCTATCACTACTGAATAGTCTATAGCCCCTCCTCTATCACTACTGAATAGTCTATAGCCCCTCCTCTATCACTACTGAATAGTCTATAGCCCCTTCTCTATCACTACTGAATAGTCTATAGCCCCTCCTCTATCACTACTGAATAGTCTATAGCCCCTCCTCTCTCACTACTGAATAGTCTATAGCCCCTCCTCTCTCACTACTGAATAGTCTATAGCCCCTCCTCTATCACTACTGAATAGTCTATAGCCCCTCCTCTATCACTACTGAATAGTCTATAGCCCCTCCTCTCTCACTACTGAATAGTCTATAGCCCCTCCTCTCTCACTACTGAATAGTCTATAGCCCCTCCTCTATCACTACTGAATAGTCTATAGCCCCTCCTCTATCACTACTGAATAGACTATAGCCCCCTCCTCTATCACTACTGAATAGTCTATAGCCCCTCCTCTATCACTACTGAATAGTCTATAGCCTCTCCTCTATCACTACTGAATAGACTATAGCCCCTCCTCTATCACTACTGAATAGACTATAGCCCCTCCTCTATCACTACTGAATAGTCTATAGCCCCTCCTCTATCACTACTGAATAGCCTATAGCCCCTCCTCTATCACTACTGAATAGTCTATAGCCCCTCCTCTATCACTACTGAATAGTCTATAGCCCCTCCTCTATCACTACTGAATAGACTATAGCCCCTCCTCTATCACTACTGAATAGACTATAGCCCCTCCTCTATCACTACTGAATAGACTATAGCCCCTCCTCTATCACTACTGAATAGACTATAGCCCCTCCTCTATCACTACTGAATAGACTATAGCCCCTCCTCTATCACTACTGAATAGACTATAGCCCCTCCTCTATCACTACTGAATAGTCTATAGCCCCTCCTCTATCACTACTGAATAGTCTATAGCCCCTCCTCTATCACTACTGAATAGTCTATAGCCCCTCCTCTATCACTACTGAATAGTCTATAGCCCCTCCTCTATCACTACTGAATAGTCTATAGCCCCTCCTCTATCACTACTGAATAGTCTATAGCCCCTCCTCTATCACTACTGAATAGACTATAGCCCCTCCTCTATCACTACTGAATAGTCTATAGCCCCTCCTCTATCACTACTGAATAGTCTATAGCCCCTCCTCTATCACTACTGAATAGTCTATAGCCCCTCCTCTATCACTACTGAATAGTCTATAGCCCCTCCTCTATCACTACTGAATAGTCTATAGCCCCTCCTCTCTCACTACTGAATAGTCTATAGCCCCTCCTCTATCACTACTGAATAGTCTATAGCCCCTCCTCTATCACTACTGAATAGTCTATAGCCCCTCCTCTATCACTACTGAATAGACTATAGCCCCTCCTCTATCACTACTGAATAGTCTATAGCCCCTCCTCTATCACTACTGAATAGTCTATAGCCCCTCCTCTATCACTACTGAATAGACTATAGCCCCTCCTCTATCACTATGAATACCCTCCCTTCCCCTGAGCAGTCCCGTGAAGCCCCACAGTCCCTCCCTCCCTCCCTCCCTCCCTCCCTCCCTCCCTCCCTCCCTCCCTCCCTCCCTCCCTCCCTCCCACATAAGCAAGGTCATTTCCATGAACTTTGAGGAATATTTACCAAATCCAGCACAGGGATATATCTGATTGATATCCACCCATGTGACCTATAAAGGGTTTGATATATCTGATTGATATCCAACCAAGTGACCTATAAGGGTTTTGATATATCTGATTGATATCCAACCATGTGACCTATAAGGGTTTTGATATATCTGATTGATATCCAACCATGTGACCTATAAGGGTTTTGATATATCTGATTGATATCCAACCATGTGACCTATAAGGGTTTTGATATATCTGATTGATATCCAACCATGTGACCTATAAGGGTTTTGATATATCTGATTGATATCCAACCATGTGACCTATAAGGGTTTGATATATCTGATTGATATCCAACCGTGTGACCTATAAGGGTTTTGATATATCTGATTGATATCCAACCATGTGACCTATATATATCTGATTGATATCCAACCGTATTTGATATATCTGATTGATATCCAACCATGTGACCTATAAGGGTTTTGATATATCTGATTGATATCCAACCATGTGACCTATAAGGGTTTTGATATATCTGATTGGTATCCAACCATGTGACCTATAAGGGTTTGATATATCTGATTGATATCCAACCATGTGACCTATAAGGGTTTTGATATATCTGATTGGTATCCAACCATGTGACCTATAAGGGTTTGATATATCTGATTAATATCCAACCATGTGACCTATAAGGGTTTTGATATATCTGATTGATATCCAACCATGTGACCTATAAGGGTTTTGATATATCTGATTGATATCCAACCATGTGACCTATAAGGGTTTTGATATATCTGATTGGTATCCAACCATGTGACCTATAAGGGTTTGATATATCTGATTGATATCCAACCATGTGACCTATAAAGGGTTTGATATATCTGATTGATATCCAACCATGTGACCTATAAGGGTTTTGATATATCTGATTGGTATCCAACCATGTGACCTATAAGGGTTTGATATATCTGATTGATATCCATCCTAGTGACCTATAAAGGGTTTGATATATCTGATTGATATCCAACCATGTGACCTATAAAGGGTTTGATATATCTGATTGATATCCAACCATGTGACCTATAAGGGTTTTGATATATCTGATTGGTATCCAACCATGTGACCTATAAGGGTTTGATATATCTGATTGATATCCATCCTAGTGACCTATAAAGGGTTTGATATATCTGATTGATATCCATCCTAGTGACCTATAAGGGTTTGATATATCTGATTGATATCCATCCTAGTGACCTATAAAGGGTTTGATATATCTGATTGATATCCATCCTAGTGACCTATAAAGGGTTTGATATATCTGATTGATATCCAACCATGTGACCTATAAGGGTTTTGATATATCTGATTGGTATCCAACCATGTGACCTATAAGGGTTTTGATATATCTGATTGATATCCAACCATGTGACCTATAAAGGGTTTGATATATCTGATTGATATCCAACCATGTGACCTATAAGGGTTTTGATATATCTGATTGGTATCCAACCATGTGACCTATAAGGGTTTTGATATATCTGATTGATATCCAACCATGTGACCTATAAGGGTTTGATATATCTGATTGATATCCAACCTAATGACCTATAAGGGTTTGATATATCTGATTGATATCCATCCTAGTGACCTATAAGGGTTTGATATATCTGATTGATATCCATCCTAGTGACCTATAAGGGTTTGATATATCTGATTGATATCCATCCTAGTGACCTATAAAGGTTTGATATATCTGATTGGTATCCAACCATGT